>NW_006408557.1:1558813-1582428 GCF_000296735.1 Chrysochloris asiatica
ATAATATTTTTTGACTTGTCTTTGTATTTTATGGTTCTGAAGTATCAAAGTTCACAAAATAGAACATTTTTGTAGTAATCCTTAGATTCTGAAGTTATTCAATGCTTTGGAACAACTTTTGATGTTTTCTAAGTTTTTTTTTTTTTTTTTTTCCTTTTAAGCTAATGATTTTTGTTTTAAATTAGGCATTAGGGCAAAATTAGTCTCATTATTAAGTAAAGTTGTACTGTGTTTTCAATGATAATATTCTGAAATGCAAGTAGAAATTGCTATCTGGTTTATATTTTTATTTTAATAGAAATGAATTTGAATTAGTTTCAATAATAATATTATACCAAGTTATTTGTCATTTATAAATCCCATATCTTTATAAATTGCATATGCTAAATAAAAAATAGTACAGTAAAACTGGCTGTTGATTCAAACTGTCAAAAAAAAATGTGACTCTATATTCTTAAGGTTGGATTCAAATTATTCTATGCATATTTATGCACAGGAGTCCTGGTGTGGCGCTTCAGGATAAAGCACTGGGCTGCAAGGTTGGTTTGAACTGCAAGGTTTATGACTCAAAGTCACCAGATGCTCTAGGAAACCCTACACAGAGTTGCTACAAGGTGGAACCAACTTGATGGCACTTAACAACAACATGTATATTGAAAAGACTCCCCGATAGTGCAGTGGGTTAAGAATAGGGCTGCTAACCACAGACTGTGACTCAAACCCACCAGCTGTTCTGTGGAGAGAAATATGCAGCAGCTTTATAGTCATAGGAACCCTGTTGAGCAGTTCTAGTCTATCCTACAGGATTACTGAGTTGGAGTCAATTTTATAGCAGTTGTTGTTGTTGTTGTTAAGTGCTGTTAAGTCAGTTCTGACTCACAGTGATCTTATATAGGGTTTCTGAGGAGTGGCTGGTAGGTTTGAAATGCTGACCTTGTGTTTAGCAGTCCAGTGCTTATACTATTGCACCACACTAGGACTCCTTGATGGCAGTAATTTATTGTAAAAATGAGTGGTGTCTGACCTCCTCTGGCTTCATGAAGAGGGAAGAGGAGATTTACCATCAGCGTTAGTCTAAGACTTATTTCTATGAGGCTGAGGTCAGACATGCCTCCAACCTCCAGCCTTCCTTACCAGTTCTGACCCAGTCATCCCTGACATGACATACTCTCTGTTTCTCTGCTAGGTTCTATAATCCATTGCAAATGACAACACAGCACTTGCAGACAATACTCACACTTACGCAGTTTATTGGGGAAGTTAGCAGATTATAATTCAGGTTAACAGTTATAATAAAGTTAACAGGTTATAATTCATCTCTTAGGTCAAGACAGTCTCTTCACAGTCACGCAGGGAGACCTCTCCCTGATCCTTGGCCCCTTAGCCTGATTTCTGTCCTGCTTAGGCAAAGTTGCAAAGCTATTTTAGCACTGCTGATAAATGTCCAAAGTGCATTCCATTCTGCTTTAAGGCTTAGTCCAAAGATGCTCACTTTAGATCCATGGGCCAGCAAACCTAGCTCCCCAATTAAGTGTTTGGAGCTACCCCATTCCACAAGGGAGCTTGCTGCCGAAAGGCACTCAGATTTACTCATTCTGTGCACCAAGAAGCCCACTGCTGGGTCTTGTGCTCTGACTCTTGTTTCTGCTACTGTCACTCCTCTGTCACTTCTCTGATGTCACAGCTTTTTGCTCCTTGATACAGGAAGTTCAGTGGGACGAATCTCAGGTTCCAAAGGACATACTCTACTCTTAGCTCTTTTGTCTTTATGGTAGTGAGATTCCCCCACTGCTGCCTCTAAGATGGCTCATTTTATTCCCAGCAGTATGGCAAAAGTGACCAATCCCTATATTAGAGCTCTAAGTTTTTGCGATCATGGTTATCCCCATTAACAATAATGCACAACCGATTATATAATCCTATCAGCATTTCCCCCTACCTTTCCTTACCTAGACCCATCAGGAAAAAGTCATTTGGTCAGAGGTACAAAGACTACGGTGGCTAGGAGAGGCATATGAAGTAATTCACTGTACTTCAGGTATGCATATTGAAAGAGGGAACCTTGGTAGTGAATGCAGTGGTAAAGGACTCTGGTGGACTTACCAGCCATTCCAAAGGAGAAAGATGTGAGATAGTTTGCTTCCATAAAAATTAAAATATTGGAAACTCTATGGGACAATTCTACTCCGTCATATAGGGTTGCTGAGAGTTGGAATACACTCAGTGGCAACAGGTTATGCATATTTAAATGTTTGCAAATGAAATTTTTTTTCATAATACTGCTCTTGTTGTTAAGTGTCCTCAGGATAGTTCAACTCATAGCAACCCTGTATAGGGTTTCTGAGGAGTGGCTAGTGGGTTTGAAACACTGATCTGGCAGTTTAAACTCACCCTTTGGGTCCAGTGCTTATCCTACAGCATCATGCCAGGACTCCAATATTCCTGCTACCAAAAGAAAAAAAATCCACCAAGCCCTAAAAAATGTAGGATTTACACAGCACAAAAGAGTCCTGGTGTGGCGCTGTAGGATAAGCACTGGGCCACAAAGCCCGTTTAAACCACAAAGTCTGCTGTTCAAATCCACCAGCCAGTCCCCAGAAACCCCTCGGAGGGGAGGGTCTGTGTGAATCATAATAAACACAAAGGCACTTAACAACAACAACATAGAGCACCAAAGGAACCCTGGCTGTGCAAAGGTTCTGCCCTTCTTTTTGTGAATGGAAACTGTTAGTGGTTTGAACCCACTAAGAGTAGTTGCCTCTTCCCAGTAAGACCTGTTGATCTTCTTCTGTAAAAATTACACATGGGTTTTCTGAGTTGAAAATTGACAGCAACTAACAACAACAAGGCACAAAATGTAAATAACGCTTTAGAGTACTACTCTGTGTTGTTGTTATGTGCCGTGGAGTCAGTTTCGACTCATAGTGACACTGTACAGGGTTTCTGAGGCTGTAAATCTTTAGGGGAGCAGAAAGCTTCATCTTTCTCCCTTAGAACAGTTGGTAGTTTCGAACTGCTGACCTTGCGGCTCACAGCCTGATTCATAACCACTTATGCTACCAGAGCTCCTTGTAGATACTAAAAAACAAGATACTCTTACTTTTGCATTTCTATGAAATTACTGTTTAAAGGCCAGGAATAAAGGCCAAAATTTGCATTTAAATAGAGGTATTTTAAGGAGAAATGCTTATTTGTGACCTTCACCCTGCTGTCAGTGAGGTTTTTTTAGGTTTAAGGAATCAAACTTTGGAGAAATTACTATACATTGAAATAAACTGATGGAAAATATTTAGCGTGACCAACTTGCCAGAGTAGTGCTTTCAAATCCTCTAGGGAAGGATAATTGTGCTTTGTCATAAATCGATTCAAACATATAAAAAGATGTTAAATAGCTACAGTGATATTGGGAAGGCGATTCTGAGTGGCATAAATAAAGGGTTCCATCAGTACAGGTGTCCTGGTGTTGTGCTGTGGGTTCATGTGCTGGACAGCAAGCTCAGTTTGAACTCAAGTAAAAGACACAGGTAATATAGACTGTTAGTGTGTTAATATAATAACTACCTGCAACTAACAATTCTGCTGTGTGCTTTTCTATTCCAAGTTTTGCTAAACAGGTTTAAATTCTCAAATAGATACATATAGAGCAGAGAGTCCCAAACGATAGATTGCTTGGACACAAAGGATAGATGGTATTGGACACAAACAATCAGGCAAACCAAAGACAAAAACCAATGAATACATTAAATATTTGATAAATTGGGCATTATACAGGCTAAGTTATTTTACTTTTACTTCAAAGCCCACTCTTTTAATTTGCTAACAAACAGCAGAAACATTCAAGAGGGAATAAGCAGCTTCTCCTAAAATCATTAGACTTGTTTGAAGGAACAGAGGTTATACTTGGGAAAATTCAGGAAGGAATGCTGGGTGTGGTCCTGCTGGTTGTACTACAAAATGGGCATTTCAATAAAATAATCACTTTGATCAATCTTTCCCTACATACTATTAAAACCATACTTTGGTTTGACAAGTTTTAATGTTTTACATAGGAAACAAGATACCAATGACTTTAATTATAGCATTTCCAACCAGGAAATTTAATTTGATTCATGTTTTGCATTTTGGACATATGCAAGGCCACATATGCCAGGATTTTTATTTTTGTAATGCAGTATTCCAGGATGATCACCAAGAGTGGAATACTTTTCCTGGGAAATGGGCAGGTTAAAGATATTAAAGAACACACACACAGAAAAAAGACAGAGAAAATGAAAAAGTGCTAATATTATACTATTGAGACAAAAATGGTTAATGAATGTATACAAAGTAAGATTAGTGGAATCTTCCCCCACCTCCCCAACTTGGTATAATTTGGTTTTAAATAAATAGATTATTTGAAATATTTGGCTATACATGTGTAAATTTATATGTGTGTGTAAAATCTCTTTCCCCATTTCTTTTGTCATGAGCTATTAAATTCAGTGCCTGGGAGCTGTAGAGAATTAGCCTCTATAAAATTAGGATATACTAGAAACTCATAATTAATTGTGTAAAATTCTTTTACAAGATCAGACAATGGATCTACATTTTATGTTATATTAAAAACTGAGAAAATGTCATTTGTGAAATCTAATAAGGCAGAACATTATTATGTTCATATTGAAAGTCTGACTAATCTGAATGGATTAAAGGTGCCTTGTGGAGTATCTTGTATTGGTTGACTAATTCTTGTCCTCATTATTAGTGTTCTGAGGCAACTGTTATACCTACAAATAAGCACTATTTAAAAAGCTTTGTAAACATTTCTTGATTATCACAGACAGAATATTGTTTGGTGTATTAATGCAGATTAAATAGCATAAATTTACTTTTATCTCCTTTTTAAATAGTACAAATTTAGAAGGGCATATTAGTTAATGGCAGAGCTATCACCCTTGATAAATTGTTCCACACCTTTGGAGAGCTTAAATATGATGCACTGGAGTGTGTTCACTGTCCCTTATGAGCACTGAGTGGTTTGTAAGATAAAAGAGATAAACCAGAAGTAAGAAGGTTTCCATTTATATGTGGAGTCATATATGATATCATTTAAAGGGATCATGTGGATTAAATCCTGCCCCCACTCTTCCCACCCTCCCTCTCACCTGCCAAAACTTCAACTGTCCCTATGACATACAGCTGAGTAGGGGACATAGCATCACATTTTCCACTAGGATTTGAAATGTCTTCTTGCTCATGTTCTGACAGTAATAGAAACCATATGCTGTGGGTCAGGAGGAAAGTTATCTTGAAATAGAAGAACCCATCTCTTGGCCTACTGACCTTAGGAAAGTTTAGTCTTTTCAATGCTACTTTATCCTTCAAGCATTGTGGGGTTGTTTGGGCTACCTACTTTTTTTCCTTCAGGAGAATCTAAGTTGTAGGGGAGAACCATGCATTATTCATAAAGAAGATATTATCATTGATAAACAGTTAATGTCAGTAGCAATAAAATTCTCTTCCAGGGCACCTGTTAGGTGATTTGTTGTAGATCAATTTGCATTTCCCCCTTGTGATTTTAAACTCCTTTTGGTTTCCTAATATTTCAAAACACAGATCTGATGGAATGAGAGATAGCATGAAAGAATTTGATTTAAGCTGAGCACTTTATGGACATTCAAAAACGAAGCTTTTGTCTTAAGTTACATTGCCTTTGGAATGCCAGCATACAAGGCAAAGCAACATGATCCTTATAATGGCTGTTGGCCCATCTCCATTTGACACACACATGCTAGTTATATGTATTGGGTCACTTGAGGTTTCCCATTTCCCATAAAATAATGTTTATCATGGCCTGATGGGGCTAAGAATTGGTTCTTAAATAAATTTCGCTACAGTCTCTTGCAGTGATCTGTTCCTTAAAATGACAGTTACTTAGAAGCATTGCTCATTGAAAAGGTTACCAGTGGGTCTTCATTAAATAAATGGATTGTATTTTGATATAACCCATATTTGGTAGAGGAGATTTATTTATTTGGTGTTAGGAAAGAGGTTTTTTTCTTCCCTTGCTAAATTTTTATTATAGCTGTAATCAGGCATTTTTCAAAATCTATATCAGGTTTTAGTAGAAATTCCCAGTATCTTACTGATAAATCTCCAAACTAACACACTGTCTTTGTTCTCTATTTTTTCCAATGAAGAGAGTTGTGCAAATATTTCTTCCTTTCCCCCAATCTTCTCAGAGATGTTTGTTACTTATCCCTTTCTCTCCCTGCCTCATTATTTGAGATAAATGGAATAAAAAATGTCTTGTGGGTTTCCATATTTTGGAATCTCCATTTAATATATACTCTCTGAAATTGTAAAATGGTCAAATCTTAAACTTGTTTCCTGCAATTCCTTTAGGATTTTCCCTAAGTATACTTATTCATTTATGTCCAAAGAGAATGAGGACTATAATCAATTCACTTATCAGCCAAGACTCCATACATTAAAACTAAAAGAAGAAAAGGAAGGTTGAGTTAAACTGGCCCTAAAAATATTGATGTTCCATCATAGGAAAGGTTGACAGGTTCTTTCAAAGGAAGGTCATTCTGGTTGTTTAAGAAACCTTTTTCACTTAACTTTACTTTTTGCTCTTATCTAGAAGCTCATCACAGGGTTCTCCTATAATATTTTATCATGCTTTTGATAGCTTTCAGAATGAAGAATGGAACACAGCTTAAAGAGGGCAGTGCTAGTGTGGCGAAGTTGCACTTTGAAATAAGATCAAGTGATTTATCTTCATCAGATGTTACATAATGATGTTTCACTTCTACTGCAAGAAATAAAATCTTGGGATGTCATTTCTGAAAAGACTGCATTTGTAAATTTTAGATCAAAATTAAGAATGATTGTGAAGCTTTTAAAAAACAGCTAACAAGTATTATTTTTTTATTACAAATTAGCTCTTCTTAATGTGCTTCATTTGATCAATATTGAAGATATTTTCATTGGACTCTCTGGATAAAAATGTGAAAATAGAGAATTTGTAGTTAATTGACTGATATCCTTTAGGAGAGTTTCATCAATCAGATAAAATAATGATTTAAAAAACTAATTAATTAAACCTTCCTTTGAAGCTTCCTCTGGTGATCAAATCAGAGGTTTTGATTGAGAAATTATCTTATTAATATAGACTGAGTGTATTAATGAATTACTTTATAAATTAGTGGAATGAAAATGGTGCACTTAGCTGAGGGAGTCCTGGTGTGGTGCTTATAGGATAAACACTGGACTGCTAGGTTCCTTTGAACCTAAAAGTTGGCTGTTCAAATCCACCAGTCATTCCTTGTTAACCCTTTACAGGGTGGCCATGAGTTGGAACCGACTCCATGGCACCTAACAACAACAGCTGAGAGGCAAGGGGAAAGCACCACCACTTTCACTGTTTTGAAAAAGACAAAGACATAATGGCACTGAAACGTTTCCCCTAGCTTTCAACGTTGTAGCTTAAAGTATTGAAGACCACCTGAGATTGCCTTTTAAGTAGATGTTTTCATGAGAGAAAATGAAGAAAAGCAGTTGTTGGCATATACAATATATTTGAATGACACAATAATATGGTTTTCTTAGGTGATCATCAGATAGAAGTGTCATGATGTTCAATTGAATTTCAGGTTTAACATCCTTCATCAAGGCAGTTAATGCAATGCAGTGTTGTAAAGGAAACTTAAAATGGTGTGATTATAAGTAAACTCGAGTTTTGTCTTATTACCTGACATTTTTTAAGGTAGTAAAGCAATGTGAAAGAAATTATATCTTCTAGATAATAAATATTCTATGATCTTGCTATTACTTATATCAAGGTTGATTTCAAGACCTTTCTTTTAGATGTAGTTTTATAGAATAGAAACTATGTCACATCCCATCTCCCTAGACATTAAGTCATTGTATTGACTTTTTAAATTAATGCCTTTTCTATGATCTCCCCAGAGTAATAATGGTTAGTCCTGGGTATTCCATGGAAACACTTAGATTTAGAGGTATTTTCTTAAAATTTAACTCTGTCTGTTAAAATTATTTATAATTATATTCTTCTTTTGCTCTGTAAATTAATTGTGAAAATATAAAATGTATGTTGTTATGATTTTTAATGCTTTATAACTAGTATATAATAGATTTTAAAAGGACACTGACAAATAGATTTTTAGAATTAAAGTAGATATGTGAGTGCAATTAAAATAGAAAATGACAATCTACAATTGTTGAGAACATTTTGATGTTCTCTGTCCAAATTGATCATTTTCTGTCAGAATTATTATTGCTTTGTTCAGGTACAGGAAGTCATTATCACTTGAAATGCCATGGATATGCTGAAGTCTTTTTAGTGAAGCACTGACGCCTAAAGTTCAAATCAGAATAAGAGATGAATTCCAGGAAACATATCCAATAGATATGTCCATAGTCAAATTGGGCTCTGTTTGCTTTAACAGGAGTGCATCTGTGTGATTGTTTTCTATAAGGTTCATCCATAGGGTGTTTGTGCCCCTGTCTCTCCATTTACACCATCAATACCTAAATCTGGGTCTTTAGCATTTCATACCATGCCTATCACACTAGACTTCCCTTCCTCTTGTGTCTGGTCTACCAGCCTAAGCGGCCCTTCAGTACCCAATTCAGACCTCATGGCTTAATTTTCCTAAAAAAGCACCTGATCATCTCATTTCATGGTCATAAACTTTCCTTGTTTCTTTACTAATTACAGAATAAAGTCTATACTTTTCATTCTTGTTGGAGCTGAGAGAGACAGCAACTACACAGTTTAGTGATCTTCAAAGGAAATATGGAGTTCTGGTATAGTGCTGTAGGATAAAGCACTAGAATACAAGGTGGGTTTGAACCATAAGGTTGGTGGTTCAGACTCACCAGCCATATCTTGGAAACCATATACAGGGTGACTATGAGTTGAAGCCAACTTGATGGCATTTAGCAGCAACAACAAAGGAAATATAGACAATCTCTTTAAATGCAGTTTTCTCATTCTTCTAAATATGTAGTTTTGTGTATATTTTATGATACACTCACTTTACCAATATCAGTATATATATATTGGGATATGTTCAAAATATATTTTTTGCTAATAGGACATACACAAAATTGTAAATCAGTGATATAACTTCCTTCTTTCTGTGTTCCTATTCTACTAGGTGGGTTGTTGTTGTTGTTAAGTTCCGTCAGGTCGGTTCCGACCCATAGCGACCCTGTACAGGGTTTCCAGGGGTGTAAATCTTTACAGGAGTAGAAAGCCTCATCTTTCTCCCGCAGAGCGGCTGGTAGTTTCAAACTGCTGACCTTAAGGTTCGCAGCCCGATTCATAACCACTACGCTACCAGAGCTCCTTAAGGTCAATTAAAACTGACATGTTGGTAGATACTGTACTAACCTAAATACATTTTCTAAATAAGCTACAGATAAGAGTTTAGATTTGCTCACCATTTCTCTCTCAAATAGGCCATCGGTAAATATTGTTGCCGTAATTATCTAGTACTGCTATAACAGAAATACCACAGTGAGTGGATGGTATTGGGGTATTGGCAAACAGAAATGTATTGTTTCACAGTTGGGCTGTTGTGGTTAGGTGCAGTCATATTGATTCCGACTCATAGTGATCTTATACACAACAAAAGGAAACACTTACTGGTCCTGTACCTTCTTCACAATCCTTGTGCTGCTGCTACTGTGTCAATCCACCTTGGTGGAGGTCTTCTTCTTTTTCGTTGACCTTCCACTTTATCTGACATGATATCTTTCTACAGGAACTGGTCCCTCCTGACAATATATCAGAAGTAGGAGAAACATCCTAGCTTCCAAGCAACATTCTGGTTGTTCGCAATTTAGAAGACTAGAAGTCTGAATTCTGGGTGCTGGCTCTAGGGGAAAGCTTTCTCTCTCTGTTGGCTCTGTGGGAAGTTCCTTGTCATCATTCTTATCTTTGATCTAGAAAATTACTGGTGTAGGAACTCTGGGTCCACAAGACACACTTTGCTCATAGCTCATCATCTTCAGTGGTGGTAGGACGTCCCTCTGATCTATGCTCACTTGTTTAATACCCTTTCTCAAGAGATATTGACTAAAACTACAAGCTTATCCTGTACATTGCACCTAATACATTAACATAACCACCCTTACTCCTGCCTCATTAACATTATAGAGGTGAGGATCTGCAACATATAGGACAGTGGTGATGATGGTATGCTATGGAGTCGATTCCGACCCATAGCAACTCTGTACAGGGTTTCTGAGTCTGTAAATCTTTACCGGAGCAGACAGCCTCATCTTTCTCCTATGAAACAACTGATAGTTTCAAACGGCTGACCTTGAGGTTAGCAGCCCAACTCGTAACCACTACGCTAGTTACATTAAATCACAAATTGAAGGATAATTAAATAATACTAAGAACCATGACTTAGCCAAGTTGACATATGTTTTTGGTGGACACAATTCAACCCATAGCAAGTGTCTAGTCATTGTTCACCTCTTTCCTTTTCTTTCTACACATTCTGGCTCCCTTGACTGTGTTTCAAGAAAATTATCAATCCCATTTCTTATATTTGGATTGACCTGGTCCTTGTTTGTCCATCTTTATTAATTGCTTTGCTATCCCCTGTACTTTTATTGTCCATTCTTGTTTCTTACCCACTTACTTGCTGTACTTATTATCTTTTTTCTGTAATTGTCTCTCCTGAAGTCTTAACTTAGGATACCATAAGGGGTATTCAAAAATTCATGGAAATTTCCCTTAGCTTTTAATTGCATTTTCCCATGATTTTTTTTAAGCACTCACATATTTTGATGATTCCAGCTTGCATGTACTTTCCAAATCCCGGACCACCGACCATCATTTGGTGCTAATGTTGCTGTCATAGCTACCCTGAGAGCAACCACGAGACTTTCCTATCTCCTATATGCTAACTTACTTTTCTTATACTTCCTCTGTCTCATAGGGATCTCAGTGCTAATTCTGACTCTAGTTTGGCTTTCTACATCATGGTTTACTCACATTCATTATGAGGCCTTCTTGCATTAACCTTGTTGTTGTTAGGTACTGCTGAGTTGGTTTCAACTCATATCAACACCTTGCACAACAGAATGAAACACTTCCAGTCCAGTGCTTATCCTACAGTGCTACAATGGGTCTCTATACAGGGTTGCTATGAGTTGGAACCAACTTGATGGCACTTAACAAGAACAACACACAGGCAGATTAGAAGTCTGTCCTCACCTCATCACCGTATACTCTCACAAATAAGGAATGGGAGTTATGTCTGAGCCCATTATTGCAGCAGCCACTGTGTCAATTTAGGAGCTATAAATGGCATTCTTCATGTGGTTCTGGGGCTTTTGATATTTCACACTCACTTCATAATAACATAACTTATATTACTCCAAAATCCTTGTAGACTGGCAGGCAAAAGACTGACTTTCTCTGGAAGGTGATAGGAGGATGTCTACTGAGGCCAACTGTCCTTGGTCTAAATATTGCTTGTTTGTTTTTGCTGGAATGCTGATTCTTATTTATTTTTAATTTATTTCACTTCAGTCCAAAACGAGATACTTTGAGAAAAAATATCTCCTTTCTATCAGAGAAAAATGTATAAACTGGGACTGTCCTAGATAGGGCCTGATGAACACAGTACTTAAAGGCAATCCAAGACAAGTAACTGCTGGGGGGGGGGGGGGGTGAGGAGGGGGAGGAATTCTGTCTAGAATTTTAACATAAGCAGGAGAGCATTCTTTATCTCCCAACCTATTTTCCATGAATATCATCTGCTCCAAGTTCTGATCCCTGTCTCTCTTCCTAAACTTATCTCCCAGGTATGGCACTGAAGGATAATGCACTGGACCACACAGTCGGCTGTTCAAACCCACCAGCCTCTTGGAAACCCTAGACAGGGTATCTATGAGTTGGAACCAACTCGATGGCACTTAACAACAACCTTGTCTTTATAATGCTCCAGTGATACTGAACTATTCTCCATCCCTCTGACAGAATCTACTTCTCAGTCTTTGTCCATGGCCTAAAATGCCATCCTAGCCACAATCCATCTCTGAAATTCCTATATATCCTTGCATGCCTACCTCACATATAGCCATCAAGCAGACTCTGGTAACTATCCACCAAAATATGCAACTTCCTCTGATGATCTATGACTTATTTTGTGATATTCTTATAACATTATCATATCCTGATACGTGTAGCTATTTCTGTATCATTTAAAATATTACTTAATAATACTTATCTGCTTGTTTCTAAGTTCTTTGAGGACAGGTTCTATTTGAAATATACCTTTGTACATCCATGACTGCCTACTTATCATGCTATTGATATATTAGAGGTATAATTGTATTTCAAGCAGGTATTATCTGACTGAATGAAATGTTTCACAATGATGCATTCTTCTGATGGAATTTTTACCTAACAGTTGCTGAGAATTTCTCAGTCAGCAGCAATAGTAGTGCATCATTCTGACACTCTTGTGAGGCACATGTTTATTCAGTGTCCACCCTCTTCAAGCAGATATTTAATAAAAAAAGAAAGAAAGAAAGAAAAGAAAATCTGTAGCTTGGTTATATGCTTAGCTAAGAAAATTCTTTTGCAGTTCTAAGGAAAATCTCAAGCAAACCCAATTACTCTACCAGCAATACACTTCAAAGGAGAGAAGAATGCATGTCTTATACAGAATTCCTGGATAAGTCTGATCATTAGTCAGGGCAAGTAGTTTGGCTTGAGGCTATTTACTCAGCAGTAGTAAAAAGTACAGCATTACTTCAAGCAAGAGGAGTATCTCATACCTTCCCCAAGCAGAATTTAATTTGATCTGCCAGAGAAAGTACAGAAGTTTGTTATGAATCACAATCAGTAAGATTTAGTTGATTTCTGGGCTATTAAAAATACTCTTTTCTCTTATACTTTCCAATAATAACAGTGACACGTGGCACCAAGTAATTGATCAAGACTCTATGATTTCACAGGAATAGTAATCATTAAACCCATCTTTGTTTTGCATATTCTTAGCCTTAGTTGTACTTCTACACTTGGTTGTATGTTTAATATGTATTATCTAGTATACATTCTAGGGTGGATATTTATTTCATCTGTGAAATACCACAAAATATTTATGATGTTAATATTAGACTTTTCATTATAAAATTGTGCTTATTCAGTTTAAGAAAAAATGGTGCTGAATTATCAACTTTTTAAAAATTCTAACTATATATTATTATTAAGTAGGCATTACATTTCCTGGGAGAGGGTGGACTCACATACCACCTTTCAACATGTTCAACATGGTCTTTTCCAGCACAAAATATTTTAATTAAATTTAACGTAGCTTATACAATGCTTTTCACCATTTGGCATATTCCTCAGCTAAAATAAGTAACAAGAATAATTGAAAAGTCTGTATTAGATTTTCTTATCTTAATTTTTAGAAATATAATCCTTTCAATTAATAGCAAATAAAGGAACTTCATTTCTAATTCATAATGCTTTAGACAATATCTATTTGTGATTTCTGACCATGAATTTTGTTGAGGGGAATAGCTGTATTTCCATCTTGGTGGTGGTGGTTGTGTGCCGTGGAGTAATTCTGACTCAAAGTGATCCTGGATAGGGTTTCCAAGGCTATAAATCTCTGTAGGAGCAGCAAGTCTCAACTTTCTCCAGTGGAATGATGGGTAGTTTCAAACTGCTGACCTTGAGGTTTGCAGCCTGATTCGTAACCACTACGCTACTACAGCTCCTATTTTGTTTTCATCTTAGGCAAACAAAAAATAAAAATAAGCCACTAATGATCTTTTATTTGTTATTGGTTATCTTAAAAAAAACAAAAAAACAAAAACAAAGAAAGAGTAACTCTACTCTGTAAGATTAATTTTAAGAAGTTAATTCCGATATTCAAAGGGTATGTAATGAGTTTTTCTCAAAGTAACTCTAATGAGTTTATGAATGTGCTGCCATATTTATAGTAGAGGCTATGCAAATTGGACTGATGTTTATTTATGCATGCATTTTACTTGGGAATATATTTAGAAACCATAAACATGCTGAGGAATTCGTTTTTAAAAAGAAAACTTAGCAAGATGAGTTTTTATCCCTGGAGTAGAATTATGGTAAAATTAATAAGGAATTGAAGTTATCTTTGATCATGAGTTTTGATTCCATTTTTATTTATTTGAGGACATGTTGCCTGGTGGTTTTTAGTTTTTTGTTTTATGTTCTATGTTCAGCAGAGCAATACAATGCAATACACAGAAGCATAATGTTGAATTTTCATAATAATGTTTGTGATGCAAATGAGGCACACTTCAAAAAGCAGGTTGATTAGCATTTCTTGGTAAAATGACAGTCCCCTCTTTTTTTATTTTTGCTCATTAGTTTTATCGGTAGATTACATATCCAGATTTCAAATTTGAAGTGCATAGTTTTTGCTTATAATTATAATGAGAATTTAAATAGTTTTAGATTGTGCATTTAAAATAATTCTTCTGTCACTGAATTACACTGAATTAATGAGCTGCATGGCACCCCAGAGCCCTTAGCTTTGAAATTAAGTCCAGTTTAAAGTGAACTCCAAACATATCAGGCCAGCAGCTTGAAAAAGGCTGCAGGATTAATGAGCTCCCGGGGCTCCATGCTGTCTCTTCCAAGCATATATCACTAAATTCTATTCTCAGGGAACATCATTCTTATGTGAGAAGAAGATGGGGAGCTGAAGGTGGAGAAATGGAATTTAAACAAATAATTTGATAATTGCTGCTGAGGTGTGTTCTTTTATCCTACTAGGAACATATGAAGCTAGAGCTGGAGTGATGTTTAAATTGATGGATATTTTAATAAAGCTACCAATGTAGTTGAAGCAATGCTCCTTTATGACTTGTTAGACAACTCTTAAGTTTTTAGTAACTTTATGGACTAGGTTTTGCTTGAAGTACTTGTACGCATACACTTTTAAATTGTATTGTTGTTGTTGTTGTTATGTGCCGTGGAGTCGGTTCCGACTCATAGAGACCCTGTACAGGGTTTCCGAGGCTGTATATCTTTATGGGAGCAGAACGCCTCATCTTTCTCCTGCGGAACAGCTGGTAGTTTCGAACTGCTGACCTTGCGGTTCACAGCCCGATTCATAACCACTACGCTACTAGAGCTGTATATGGTAGCCTAATTATATAACTGTATCTGTCTCCCAGGACTCCTGGTGTGGCATTATAGGATCAGCACTGGACTGTGAACCATAAGATATGCCGTTCAAATCCGCCAGCTGTTCCTTGGAAATTATATACAGGATCGCAATGAGTCGGAACTGATTTGACGGCCTTCAACGACATGTCTCCTGAGTTACCTAATTGGAGTGACTAGCCTTATTTTCCTTTTAGATACCCAAAGCATCTTCTGAGTTTACCTGCCAAAGTTGGCGGTTTGAACCCTCCCAGCTGATAAAGATGACGGAATAAGATGTAGTTCCTATAGATCAGAGTTAGTAAATGAAATAAACACATTTGGTCATTCTGGTCCGGTCAGCGCTCTTCACCACAGTTAGATGTGCTGATAACTTGGGAAAACCCTAGTCTATTTTTAGCTTACAATCATGTTGTTATTGTTGTGGTTAAATGTTGTCAAGTCAGTTCCAATTCATAACGACCCCCTCTAGGGTTTCCTAGAAATGACTGGTTGGTTTGAATAACCAACTTTATGGTTCACTGTCCAGTGCTTATCCTATAGTGGAACCCTAGGAGTCCCTAATTTACAATTATAGAGATATTAAAATGTGAAAACATAGGCATCTTAGAACTGGTGGAGTATACTATTCCCAATGCCACTTTTTACTGGATTCAGCATCATCCTGCTGGTTCCATTTCAGTTAATCTTCCTTATCATTAGCATCTGATTTAACCACTTTCATCTGGGCCTTACTCCTAACCACCATTGTTTTATAATCTTTGTTTTCATTGTTGTTAGTTGCCATCAAATGAATTCTGATTTATGGTGAATCCGTCAGACACAGATTAGAATTGTCTCATAGGGTTTTTTTGGCTATTGTCTTAACAAAAACAAGTCACTGTTGTTGTTGTTGTTGTTAAGTGCTGTCGAGTCAGTTCCGACCCATAGCGACCCTGTACAGGGTTTCCGAGGGTGTAAATCTTTACTGGAGTAGAAAGCCTCATCTTTCTCCCGCGGAGCAGCTGGTAGTTTCGAACTGCTGACCTTAAGGTTCGCAGCCCGATTCCTAACCACTACGCTACCAGAGCTCCTTATCTATATTAGAAAAAGGACAGCTAGAATGTTCCTTAGAAGCCAGGATGATGAGACCACATCTCTCATACTTCAGACATTATCAGGAGGGACCAGTCTCTGGAGAAGGACATTATGCTTGGTAAAGAGGAGGGTCAGTGAAAAAGAGGAAGATCCCCAAAGGGATGGATTGGTACAGTGACAGCAGCCATGCCTTCAAGCATATCAACAGTTGTAAGGCTGGTACAAGACTGGGCACTGTTTTGTTCTGTTGTGCTATGAGTTGTAGCTGACTCGACAGCACCTAACGACAATAAAAGACCTATCTTTTACAGTACCACTGCGTGTGTTCAAAGTGCTAACCTTTAGATTAGCAGTTGGGCACAAATGTTTGCATTACCTAGGGACATTTTTTTGTCATTTGAATATGAAAGTATTTTCTAATGAATAAATTGATATCCTTGAAGACAAGGTATACTGTTGCAGTATGGAGAACTAAGTAAGGGTCTACCAGACATTAAGGGGCCCTAGTGGTGTATTGGGTTATGCATTGTGCTGGTAATCACAAGGAAAGCATTTCAAGCCCATCAGCCATTCCAAGGGAGACAGCAGAGACTTTATGCTCAGAAACTAAAGCCTGAGAAATTCTGTTGTTAAGTGCCGTTGAGTCTATGCTGACCCCATAGTGACCCTGTTTAGAGTTTCCAAAGAGCGGCTGCTGAGCTTGAACCACCGACCTTGTGGTTCAAACCAACTTTGCAGTCGAGCATATTAGCCCACAGCACCACACAGGGACTCCTCTACAGGGTTGCTATGAGTTGGAACCAATGCGACAGCCCACAATCATCACCATCAGACATTATTTGATGTCCTTCCTCTTGCCCTCCCTTGACATGTATTGACTTCTGTCTAAAAAAAGATAACAGCTACAAGTCCTATTGCCAATAAAAACAGTCTTTTGACCCCTGTGCTGACATTTGTGTTTTAGCATAGCTAACTTGTTGTTGTTGTTAGATGCCCTCAAGTCATTTTTGAATTATATTGTGACCCTATGCACAACAGACACTGCTTGATTGTGCACCATCCTCACAACTGTTATACTTAAACCCATAGCCAATCCATCGCTTTGGGGCTCTTCCTTTTTTTTGTTGACCCTCTATTATACCAAGCATGATGTCCTTCCTTCTCCGGAGACTGGTCCCTCCTGATAACATGACTGAAGTCTGAGAGATAAAGTCTCACCATGCTGGTTCCTAACGACAGTCTGCTATTCTTCCAACACAGATGTATTTGTTCTTCTGGCCATCCATGGTACTGTTAATCTTTTTCTCCAACACCATAAGTCAAATACATCAATTCTTCTACATTCTTTCTTATTCATTGTCCATATTTTATGTTCATATGAGACTATTGAAAACCATGGGTTAGGTCAGGCACACCTTAGTCCTCAAACTATTTGCTCTTTAATATCTTGAAGAGGTCTTGTGCATCAGATATGCCTAATGTAATACATTATTTGATTCCTTGACTGCTCCTTTCTTGAATGTTGATAGTGGGTCTTTGATGTCAATCTTTACTTATCATGCTGTTATTTATTGGTTCAATTGTGAAGATTTCTATTTTCTTTACATTGACGTACAATCCATACTGAAGGCTGTGGTCTTTGATCTTCATTCTATGTTCTCTTTGCTTTAACAAGAAGGTTGTTAATGATCTTTCTTTAATCCTGTTGCCACATTCTTACTCATATAATCCAGTTTATCAGATCATTTGTTCAGCATAGAGACAGAATAAGTATGGTGAAAAAATACAACAATGGCACACACATTTCCTGATTGTTAACTATTTATTATCCCCTTGTTATGTTCAAATGACTGCCTCTTGATCTGTGTACAGGTTCTTCATGAACATAATGAAGCATTTTAGAATACATTCTTCTCAAAGTAATCTACAGTTTGTCATGAGCCACACAGTAAAAAGTCTTTGAACAGTCAAAGGACAAGTAAACATCTTCCTGGTATTCTCTTATTTCAGCGAAGATTCATATGATGTCAGCAATAATATCCCTCATTCCACTTCCTGGTCTGAATCCAGTTTAAACCTCTGGCAGTTCCCTGTCAATGTACTATTGCAACCATTTGTGAATTATCTTCAGAAATAATTTACTTGTGTGTTGTATTAATGATATTGTTCAATGATAGCTGTAGTCCATTGCATGACCTCTCTTTGGAATGGATATAGATGCCGAGATCTCTTCTAATCAGTTGGCTAGATAGCTATCCTCCATATTGGCATATAGATGAGTGTGTGCCTCCAGTTCTGCATCAATTTGTCAAAAAGATTCCAATTTGTAGTCCATCAATTCCTGGAACCTTGTTCTTTGCAATGTCTTCAGTGCAGCTTAGACTTCTTCCTTCAGTACCATCAGTTCTTGATCGTATGCTACCTTTTGAAATGGTTGAACATTGATGATTTCTTTTTGGTACAGTGACTCTGTGTATATTGTCTATCTTCTTTTGATCCTTTTACTTCATTCAATATTTTGCAGTTAGTATCCTTCAGTATTACAAACCAAGGCTTGAAGTTTTTCTTCAGTTCTTTCTAGCTTGAGAAATGCTGAGTGTGTTCCTCCTTGTTTTTGATTTTCTAACTCCAGTTCTTTGCACATTTCATTATGATACTTGACTTTGTCTTCCCAAGTTGCCCTTTGAAATTTTCTGCTCAGTTATGCTACTTCCTCATTTCTTCCATTTGCTTTGGCATCTCTATGCGGGATAGCAAGTTTCAGAGTCTCTTCTGACATCCATTTTGGTCCTTTCCTTCTTTCTTAATAAACTTTTGCTTTCTTCTGGTATGATGTTCTTAATGTCATTCCACAACTCTTCTAGTCTTCAGTTTTTAGAGTCTAATGCATCAAATCTGCTCTTGAGATGATCTCTAAATTCAGGTGTGATATGTTCAAAGTCATATTTTGGCTCTGTGGATTTGTTCAAATTTTCTTTAGCTTCAACCTGAACTTGCATATGAACAATTGATGGCCTATTCCACAGACTGCCCCTGGCCTTGTTTTAGCTGATGATATTAAACTTTTCCACTGCCTCCTTCCACAGATGCAGTCAATTTGATGTTTGTGTTTTCTATCTGGTGAGGTTCATGTGTATAGTGAACTTTCATGTTGGTTTAAAAAGGTGTTTGCAATGAATAACTCATTGGTCTTGCAAAATTCAATCATACGATCTCCAGCATCATTTCTATCATCAAGACCACATATTCCAATTATTGACTGTTCCTAAAAAAGAATGATAGCTAATTAGGATGTAAGCAAATTATAGGAATTAAATCCTACTTACTTCCCTTACTTCTTAAAAGAGCTATTCCTTTTTATCATTCCACCCAAAATCTACCAGTAATTGTATATGCTCAAAATAACCAAATAAAATATTAACTAACATGTCAACAAAAGATTGTGGGAAGGAGAGCCATAGTATAGCACATTACAGGGTCATCCAGAACATTGCATTTGTGTTTGCAATTCATGAATCTGAAAAACAACGAACATGTAGATAAGACCCGAAGTTAAAAGTCTTATGCCTGCAGTGCAAGGATGATTCAAAGACCTAAGACAACCTTAAAACCCAGCCTAATAAAGTATCAAATCATCTAAAGAGTCTTCATAAAGATATTAAGATGGACTTTGGAATGGAGAATGTCCATCTGTTGGGATGGCACAAGAACAATTTCCTGATTTACCTTCAGGGAGCAACAGAACTGCACAAGTGGAACTCAAGGAGAAATGAACACACATTGAACTTCCTTCAGGTGGAACCAGATCAGCATAGGGAAGGCGTTTTGTTTGTCAACCTAGTATCAGTGTGAACAGAAATATTTCATGTGTACCTTAATGCAAGTTTGTTGTTGTTGTTAAGTGCCATCAGCTGCTTCCGACTCATAACGACCCTGTATAGAGAAGATGTCACTGCTTCTCAAGGCTGCAAGCACACCCATTCAGTCATAAAATTTATTGGAAAAGAATGCCGTTGTTGTTAAATGCCATCGAGTCTGTTCCGACTCTTAGTGACATTGTATAGGATTTCCAAGGAGCGGCTGGTGAGCCTGAACCGCTGACCCTGCATTTAAACCAAACTTGCAGTCCAGAGAATTAACCCGCAGCACCACACCAGTAAAAGGAATTGTTGTTGTTAAGCGCCGGCAAGTCGCTTCAGACCCATGGCGACCCTGTATAGGGTTTCCGAGGAGCGGTTGGTAAGCTTGAACTGCCGATCTTGAGGTTCAAACGACTCTACAGTCCAATGCATTAACTCACAGTGCCACACCAGGACTCCAGGAAAAAGGAAGAGTACACTTCACACAGACAGAAGTAGGTCTGTCTGCGTGAGTGGAGAAGACCCTGATGAAAATGTGGATCCAGGTTTAGTAAATTCAGCGCTCCTTTCCTAGGGGAGTTGTTCCGCCTAAGGGGTGTGGTTTGGGAGGTTGAGTTTCCTCAGCCCTTTTCTACACACATATCTGATGCGCAGTGAGTCTTGGGTTTTTTAATTGTACGCAGGAGTGGAGCCCTGATGTGGTGCTGTGGATTTAATGGGCTGGTTTGCATAGTCAGTTTGAACAGTAAAGTCAGCGGTTCAAGCTCATCAGCCTCTCCTCAGAAACCCTATACAGGGTCACTGTGGGTCGGAACTTACTTGGAGACACTTAACAACAACAACCTTCAGGGGTGGATACATATGCTAATAATATTACAATAAGCCAGTGTACATCAAAAGGTCATGCTAGAGACAAGTCTTAAACCACATGGCCCGGCTTTTTGTGGTCAGTGTTCTGTTTCAATCCGCTTAGTGTGGTTCTACCTTTCCTTTGGTATGGGCCATGCAGGGAGGAGCTCAAGATATACCTAATCTGATCCTACCTATCAGAGCAGAATATGAATTTGAACTGCCAACCTAGCAATTCAAGCCTACCTTGTAGTCCAGGGCTTACCTACACCAGGTCCAGGGCACTACACCAGGACTCCTATTTCATCCTTTTTCTGAGCAAGAGATGAGACAATCCAAAACACTTCAAATCCAAAAATAGAATTTAAGATATTTTTATTTTCTGATGGAACTTCTAAATAATTGAAAATATTGATGGGATTAATAAATACAGCAGGGCATCACATTAGTTAAATTTTTTCTGGGAAATAATAAAGCAAAGCAGTAATCATAACAGTGATGCTTCTAATATGGAAATGATCAGTTGTGTTTGCTTAGCAACACACCAATCTCAAGTGATAGAAATTGAAGTGATTACTGATGCTCTCAGAAGAGAGATGTCTCCAGAGGCTGAATGGTCCTTGGACTGGCAGGAAATAGATTTTTGTCAGCAATTTAAATTGTTAGATAAGTCATTTTAATGGAGGACAACAAACTGGTAAATTTAAAAATGCAATGATATTGACAAGTAAGGAGACCCAACATAGAAATAGGTGCTAAAGTTGTTAAGAGCTATTAGGATTAATAAGGAAGAGAGGGTTGAGGCCACACTTGTCATTTGTAATACTTTTTACAATAGCAATGACCTCAGAGCCCTGAGCCAAGAACTTTGTATAAGAAACAGTGCATTATACTATTGGAAAATGAAGTAACCTAGGTAGGAAAAGAAATGGTCATGTCTTTTAATGTAAGAGAAATCTACAAAAATGTGAATTGTCATCAAGGGAAAGAATTAGAAAGAATGACTCACTTTATTTTTTATTTAAGACTATGCAGGTAGATGACTTTCTCAGCTTTGGATGTTCTTGAACATTATGATTTCATTCTCTCTTGAGAGCCTCCTACATTGTAGGTTGTATACCAGATAACAGATTAACCTTTCCCTTGAATTTCTGGCCCCTGGGGCGATGAGATTAGTTTAGTTGCTAATGAACTTTGGCCCTCAGCAGAGAACAATTACAAAGAAATAAAAGGGCATTTTCAAGATCCTACCAAATTCTATTTAATCTTCCCTTACCACACTTACAAAGAACCCTGGGGGCATGGTGTGTTAGCTTCATGGCAAGATCAGCCTTTGAATCCTCCAGTTACTCTGAGGGAGAAAGATAAGACTTTCTGCTCCCATAAAGATATACAGCCTCAGATACCCTATACAAAGTTGATATGAGTTGGAACTGACTGGACGGTACACAACCACCACCAACCACCACCTACCCCATTTACAAGTCAGTTTATTAAAGTTGAGAGATCTTGGTTGAGAGAAGGGAAAAATGATAACTTTGGATAAACTATTCCAGGGTTAATTTGAATCCATAAATATCTACTTAGAATTCCAATTATAAATGTAATGTTGTCTTAGGTAGTATAGGGATACTAACGTGAATGTGAAGAAATAATTGTCTTTAGTTAAGTTAGCAAGAGTGTCATATACACAGACAAAATGTCATCTACACAGAGCAAAGATGTACACAGTTAAAAGGTAAAACATGGCAAGTGTTGTCTATGTGCTCTTCATACCAGACCTCTTTGCCCTCATAACAACCCTGTTTTGTTGTTGTTGTTGTTGTTAGGTGTCATTGAGTCGATACCAACTCATAGCGACCCTATGCACAACAGAACAAAACATAGCCTGGTCCTGGGCCAACCTCACAATTGTTCCCACGCTTGAGTCCATCAATGCTGCCACTTTGCCAGTCTATCTTGCTGGGGGTCGTCCTCTTTTTCTCTGACCTTCCACCTTACCAAACATGGTATCCTTCTCAGGGACTGGTCCCTCCTGACAATGTGTCTGAAGTATGAGAGATGAAGCCTGGCCATCCTGGCCTCCAATGAGCGTTCTGGTTGTACTTGTTCCAACACAGATTTATTTGTTCTTTTGGCAGCCCATGGTACTTTCAATATTGTCCTCCAACACCATAACTCAAATGCATACATTCTGCTATGATCTTCCTTATTCACTGTCCAACTTTTGTATGGATATGAGATTATTAAAAATAACATGGCTTGGGTCAGGCGCACCTTAATCCTCAAGCTGGCATCTTTGCTCTTCAACACTTAAAAAGGTCTTGTGCAGCAGATTTGCCCAATGCAACACGTCGTTTGATCTCTTGACTGCTGCTTCCATGAGTGTTGATGGTTGATCCAAGAAAAATTAAGTCTTTGACAACTTTAATCTTTTCTCTGTTGATAAGAATGTTATTTATTGGTCCTGTGGTGAGGATTTTTGTTGTCTTTACATTGAGATTCATTCCATACTGAAGGCTGTGGTCTTTGATCTTCATCAGTAAGTAATTTAAGTCCTCTTCACTTTCAGCAAGCAAGGTCTTATCATCTGCATATCACAGGATGTTAATGAGTCTTCCTCCAATCCT
>NW_006408557.1:1582728-1584465 GCF_000296735.1 Chrysochloris asiatica
TTGTTATTGTGATTTGGGTGTAAGTTTACAGAACAAGTTGGTTTTCCATCGAATGATTCAAACACATTTTGTGTTGTTGCATTGATTGCAATCCCCATAATGTATCAGCACTCTTCCCACTTTCTCCTTCTGTTTCCCATTTCCATTCATCCTTCTTTCCTATCCCTTTTTGTCTCCTGAGCTGCCCTTTTCATTTCATATGATTGATTGTTCTGAAGAGTGCATACCTTGAAAGGCGGGCTTTGAAATATGGGTGACATCTCAAAGGGTAAGATTGGGCAGGGAGAGGGGAGGCATCAGAATCATGGACCCAAATAGGAATTTAAGCTTTGATGGTATAAGAGAACTCAGGGGATGGGTGAAGAGGCGTTGCATGACACATAATCAAGTGACCTCCAGTGGACAAGCACAGAGCACGATCCCTTTTAGGGTCATCTAATATTAAATACAGATACTCTCACAAAGGAATTCTGGTAGCGTAGTGGTTACGAATCAGGCTGTGAACCACAAGGTCAGTAGTTCAAAACTACCAGCTGCTCTTTGGGAGAAAGATGAGGCTTTCTGCTCCCGTAAAGATTTACAGCCATGAAAACCCTGTTCAGGGTCAGTAGGGGTCGGAACCGACTCAGTGGCACTTAACAACAACAACATATTACATATTAATATAGGTTTTCCGAAAGGATGCTACTGGGCTTGTAGAATAAATGCTGTACTGCTAATCACAAAGTCAGCAGCTCGATTCCACTAGCCGCTCCACAGGAGAAGGATGAGACTTTCTACTCTGTCAAGTTTTGAAACCTTATACATGGTTGCTGAGTTGGAACAGACTGGACTTAACAACTGGGCTTGCAGTTGTACAAAGATGACAGCTAAATGCCTTCTCCCCTTTCTCTTCCTTATTGGGAATCCATTTTGTTTTCTTCCTGTATGATGTTCTTGATGTCATCCCATACCTCTTCTGTTATTTGGTCATTGGTGTCTAATTGATATGATCTCTAAATTCAGGTGGGATATGTTCAAGGTCATATTTTGTATCTTATGGACTTGTTTTAACTAAAGGTCTTCCTCTTTTTCAATGGCTCACTACTTTACCAGGAGTCCTGCCTGATATAGTGCTGTGGGTTAATGTGCTCGACTGCAAAGTCAGTTTGGTCCACAAGGTCAGCTAGTCAAGCTCACCAGCTGCTCCTTGGAAACCCTATACAGGGTCGCCATTGGTTGGAACTGACTCTACGACACTTAACAACAACAACAATTACTTTACCAAGCATGATGTCCTTCAGCAGACACTGGTTCCACCTGAAAACATGTTTGAAGACTGTGAGATGAAATCTCACCATCCTCACTTCTAGGAGCATTCTGGCTGTTTCTTTCAACACAGATTTGGTCATTTCTTCTGGCAGTTCATGGAGTAGTCAGTATTCTTTGCCAATGCCATAATTCAAACGCATCAATTCCTCTTCAGGCTTCCTTATTCACTGTTCAGGTTTCACAAGCATATGAACCACCCACTGCTATTCAATCAGTCCTCTAGGACAGAGTAGTAATGCTCCATAAGCTTTCTAAGGCTGGAAATCTTTAGAGGACTTCTGGTGTGGTGCTGTAGCATAGCACTGAACTGTGAGCCACAAGGTTGGCAGTTCAAAACTATCAGCAGCTACTCAGAAACCCTATACTGGATTACTATGAGTTGAAGCTGACTCAGTACCATTTAACAACAACTACAAATCTTTGGGG
>NW_006408557.1:1584998-1586842 GCF_000296735.1 Chrysochloris asiatica
TCAGTTCTGACCCATAGCGACCCTGTATAGAGTTTCCAAGGAGCAGCTGGTAAGCTTGAACTACTGACCTTGCAGTTCAAACCAACTTTGTAGCCCAGCACATTAACCCACAGTACCATACCAGGACTCCTAAGTGAAGACTAGGTAATTATTATGTGCTGTCAAGTTAGAGAAATAAATTAAAGAGTTACAGTGCCGCTGTCTGAGATATAATGCCAGAACTGGGAACAAGTAGGTCAGAGATACCCTGATTGCTTCCTCATCCTGACTTCTGACCTCCTGCTGCTTCCATTCAAATAAACTGCAGTAGTGGAGTCTACATAGATTAGGCTCCTATAGCCCAGAGGATGTATTTATAGTAGGAGATAACAGAGCATAATTACTTCTAAGTTTATAATGAAACCCAACAAATAGCATCTGCCTCTTTCCTCCACAGAAATGAGAAATAACAAGGAACACTGAATCTAGGCACAAACAGTTGATAGCCACCATAGTGGCCCTGGGCCTGTTTGATTCGGATTCATCCCTTGTGTTTCCCTTGCTATATTCTGCATTACAGAGCATCAGAGCCTGGAAGGTGGCATTACCCATCTCTGATTGCTAACTGTACTGACATTGTGAAGAGATTGGAGGAAAAGAGGAAGGGAGTGGCCAGAATATTACTGGTCCTGACCTCTATACTGACATCTCTGTCTACATTATGTCAGTCTCCTGCCTGAGAATCCTGCCATAAATCACAGCTTCTTGCTTGTAACTGTGATCCTTGCTTGGGCTCTGGTAGCACTATCTCTTCTTTGTGTTCTTTAATAGTTTTACTGCCATTTGATAATCCCTACATTACCTCACTGTTACATATTTGATTTTTCAACTCTCAGCTGGCCCGTGAAACAGATCCCCTGGATAATGTTTCTTTCACTTAAAATACTTATTGTTTTCTGTTTTCCTGGTTGGACCATAATTGCTTAAGTTTTCATCAGATACCAAAATGTTTTAAGTGAATTATTTTAGCAAAATAATGCTTGCAACGACTCTGTAAGTATTCGGCTTTTCAGAATTTGTTGATTCCACAAATACTTGTTTCAAATATTGCCTTTTAGCATCATTCACTCTGTTAAAATATAATTAATTATAATGTTGTTGTTAAGTGACATGAAGTCAGTTCCAATTCACACAAGCCTATGTACAGCAGAATAAAATACTGCCTGGTCTGATACCAACCTCACAATTCTTGCTATGTTTGAGCCCATTTTTGCTGCCACTGTGTCAATCCATCCTAGTAGGTAGATCTTCTTCTTTTTCACTAACCTACTTTGCCAAGCATGATGTCTTTCTCTAGAGACTGGCCCACATGTTCTAAGTATGTAAAACAAAGACTTGTCGGAATCACTTCTAAGGAGTATTATGGCTGCATTTCTTCCAAGACAGATTTGTTTATTTCTCTCGCATTCCAGGGCACATTTAACAGTCTTCCCCAACACAGCAATTAAAATGCATTAATTCTGCCAGTCTTCATTATTCATTATCTGGCTTTTGCATGCAATGCATAGGAGACAATTGGAAATATCATGACTTGGGTCCTGTCCACCCTCATCTTCAAAGTGACTTCTGGTCTCTTTAATACTTTAAGTATCTCCTTTATAGCAAATGATTGTTATTGTTGTTGTTGTTAAGTGTCATCCAGTCGGTTCTAACCCATAGTGACCCTGTACAGGGTTTCTGAGGAGCAGCTCGTATGTTTGAACTGCTGACATTGTGGTTAGCACTCTAGTACAGTGCCACACCAGAACTTGTGTAACAGATTAGTCCAATGCATACATTGTTTTATTGCTTGACTGTTGTTTCTA
>NW_006408557.1:1586942-1593544 GCF_000296735.1 Chrysochloris asiatica
TGGAGTCGGTTCCGACCCATAGCAACCCTGTACAGGGTTGCCGAGGCTGTAAATCTTGACAGGAGCAGAAAACCTCATCTTTCTCCCGTGGAATAGCTGGTAGTTTCAAACTACTGACCTTGCGGTTTGCAGCCCAATTCATAACCAGTACGCTACCAGAGCTGTAGAACTATCCTTTTGAGTTTCTGAGACTGTAAATCTTTACAGGAGCAGACAGCTTCATCTTTCTCCCGTGGAACAAGTGCAGGTTTCAAACTGCCGAACTTGTAGTTAGCAGTGCAGAACTCCCTCCATGCATATGCTAAGTGGTAAAAGTCAGTTCTGACTCATAGTGACAATGTTTTACAGAGTGCATTAGTTTTTCATACCATATTTTTTGCAGATTTTGTTTTGTGACATCTGTTGCAATTTCCTCAATGTAACAGCTCTCTTCCCCTTCTTCTTTGGGTTTCCAATTTCCAATCATCTTCTACTCCTGTCCCTTCCTGATTTTTTGAACTTTGCTTTTGGCCAATGGCTACCATTTTGATCTCCTATGGTTGATTGCTTTGAGCATTACATTCCTTTTTATTGTTTGGCTGGAAGTTGTTCCCTGATGGTGTGTTCTCTTCCAGTCCTGAAAGCTATCTAAGTATCACAGTTTCAGAGGTCCCACCAGTCTCTATCAGACTAGTATGTCTGGTCTATTTTGTTTTAAAATTTTGTTCAGTATTCTGTTTTTTCCTTTTCTGTCCAGGGCTTTCTATTGTGATCCTAATTAAAGCAGTCATTTAGTGATAGCTGGGAAGCATATATTTCTTTTAGTCTCTGAGTAGTGGACTGGCATCAGATGTATCTTGCCTGAAAGCAGAATATCATAAAGAAGTTTACTTGTGCTTCATTGACTGTGCAAAGCTACTCAGATGTGCAGATCATAACAGATTATGGATAAATATTGTGAAGAATGAGTATTCCACAACACTTAATTATGCTCATAGGAACCTGTACATAGACCAAGAGGCAATTGTTTGAACATTACAAGGGAATGCAGATGGTTTGTAATCAGGAAAGGTGTGCACCAGGGTTGTATCCTTTCACCATAGTTATTTAATCTGTATACTAAGCAAATAATCCAAGAGTTGGATTATATGAAGAAAAACAAAATATGGCATCAGGATTAAAGAAAGTCTCATTAACATAAACAACCCATGATGTGCAGATGACACAATCTTATTTGCAGGAAATGAAGAGGACTTAAAATACTTACGGATGAAGATCAAAGACTACACCCTTCGATATAGATTGCACCTCAGTATAAAGACAATGAAAATCTTAGCAACTGGACCAATAAATAACATCATGAATGTTGTTGTTGTTAAGTACCATTGAGTCAATTCTGACCCATAGCGACCCTGTATTGGATTTCCAAGGAGCAGCTGGTGAGCTTGAGCTGCTGACCCTGAAGTTCAAACAGCTTTTCAGTCTAGTACATTAACCCACATCATGATACATGGAGAAAATATTGAAGTTGTAAAAGAGTTCATTTGTTTGGATTCACAATCCACATTCATGGAAGCAGCAGTCAGGAAATCAAAAGACATATTGCATTAGGCCGACCTGCTGTAGTATACCTCTAAGTGTTAAAGAACAAGGATGTCACTTTGAGCTCTAACACGTGCCTGACCCAAGTCATGGTATTTTCTATAGCTTCATAGGCATGTCAAAGTTGGACAATGCATAGGAAAGACTGGAGAAGAATTGATGCATTTGAATTATGGTGTTGGTGAAGAAATATTGAAAGCACCATGAACTGCAAGAGAACAAACAATGGTTCAGGACCAGGAAGTATTTTGTTCTGTTGTGCGTAGGGTCACTATGAGTGGGACCGACTTGAAAGTACTTAACAACACCACCAACAACTGGGTAGTGGAGGATGTGTTTTGTGAGATACATCAGTCCATTATGATTTGAATTCTTGACTGCTTCTTCCATGGGCATTGATTTTGGTTCCAAGTAAAATGAAATAATTGACATTTTCATTTTTTCCTCCATTTACCATATAAGGTCCAAATTTTTAATCCAATTATGAGGATTTTTTTACTCTTTTCTTTATGTTGAATGGGCATCCATGCTGAAGGCTGTAGCTTTTGACATTCATTAGTAAGAGCTATAAGTCCTCATTACTTTCAGTAAGCAAGGTTGTGTCATCTGTGTATCACAGGTTGTGGATTGTGTGGTCCTTATTCCTAGTCTGTTTTAGACAGAAAGCTTTACTGAAACCTGTACATCATGGGTGACCCTCATGCGATTGGAAATACCATGGCATATCTTCCAGCGTCACAGTAACATGCAAAGCACCCCAATGTGCCAACCTCACAGACAAGTGGTGGAGTATTATCTCTTGATTTGACTTGCATACAGTGGCTTAGTGTAAGACTGTTATGTTAATTTCTTCGTATCTATTAAAAGCTTTGATTTATCTTTGATGGATTGAAAGAGATTAAATTCTCATTAAGAAAATGAAAAAAATATTTCATGCTATCTTTTATGGTATGTTCTTTATAGTCCATTGACTACGTTGTGGTCATCTAAATTCTGAAGTAATCTTTGCAGATAATAATTAGTTAAATAAAATATATTATTGATAAGCAGTCACCTTCCGCAGAGCTTCTTTCTTTAATATTTTTAAATGTTGTCATTTCTAAGCCTTTAAATGAGAACTATTATTTTAAAAAGATGTCAGAATAGATATAAAGATCCCATTGCACTCTCTCTGGCTTCCAGTTAAATTTACTAAGCTCTGTTTTATTGCATTAAGCATACTTAGTTTCATTAAAGATTCTTGGGCTTCTCTCTGTTTCTATGCTTTCTACCCTCTCCACATACACAAATCTTGCAACCTAATCATGTTGCCTTTGATCAAATTTAATTTGGATTTTTCTTCAGTAATGCTGTCTGGTGGCAGTTAAATAGAATTTAATTAAAATAAATATGCACAAGATTCAATAGAGCTTAATTATCTGATTTCACTTGGTAAAATTTGGCAGAAAGTCTAGACGTTGTAAGTTATGCCTATACTTGACTTGGATAAAGGTTTAGTAAAACAGGGGAAGGCATTCAGAAAACATATAGGAGAGGGAGTGGAATCCACTTAGTGAGAATTCTAAACATACAAAACATGTATTGGATTGTGTGTTGATTTTTTATTCTATTATGGCTAAAAAAATGAAAGTGTAAATTGCTAGACAATCCGTGGGTTAAACAGTAGTTTAAATTGTCAGGCTTTTCACCTAAATTTGATTTCTGACTCCACTAGGCCAGTGCTCCACAGCCTTTAATGTGGACAGGCATAACATAGAGAGCTTGTGAAAAACAGATTCTCATTCAGCACGTCTGAGATGGAGCCTGAGATTCTGCATTTACAGCCCAATTCAGGGTGATGCCTTTGTAAGCAGCAAGGTCATAGGCACTGGAACGGAGACAGTTGGCATGAGACAGCTGCCCTCACCATCATCACAATCTTTATATTATTTAGTTACTCTTAACTGTAGCGCTTTTACACAGTTGCAGTATCTCATTTTAGGCTTCCATGTGACAATGTCATATGCTTTATCTCAACTAGGTTTATACAGCCAGTTAAATGAGAAGAACATTTACTTCAGAGTCTTACCCTCTCTAGCTTAGCAGGAACAAAATGTAGTTATCTTTCCAGAAGATATGCTCCAAATCTTGCTACTTTCTCAACCAACTTCAGTAGGTATCTTCTATGTTCTGATAGTTTCCTGATCAATGCTATGAACATTTGTCCTTTAACTATATCTTTGTTCTGTAAGACTGGTGGCCATCTCTCATTGTCCATCACACAGTTTTATTCCTGATTCCAAATTTTGCAATGCAGTACCCTAAACACGAATATTAATGCTCATATCCCCTGCCCTTCATGAAAAGGCAGGGGATATGAGCGTTAATATTCTTGGTTATGGTACCCCTTTTGCTTTCACAGGCTCAGCATGCTCTGCCACTTGTTATCTGATTGTTGTTGTTGTTGTTGTGATGTGCCCTGGAGTCGGTTCTGACTCATAGTGACCCTACACAAGGTTTCCGAGGCTGTAAATCTTTACGGGAGCAGACCACCTCATCTTTCTCCCGCGGAACCGCTGGTAGTTTCGAACTGCTGACCTTGCGGTTCACAGCCCGATTCATAACCACTACGCTATGTTATCTGATAGAGTTGAGCAAAGTGAAGACTTTTAATAGTTGTCTTTTGAAATTGTACTGATATGTACAGGCAGTCTTCTTCCATGAAGATTTACAGCCTTGGAAACCACATGGGGCAATTCTACTCTCTCCTATAGGGCTGGTTTGAGTTGTAATTAACTCAACAGGAGTAAGTTTCATTTGGTCCAGAGAGATATGTTTTGGCTTCCTTATGTGTTGAATTTTAATGCAATCTAACATTTTTGTTGTAAAGTGTGAGTGTTGTTAAGTCACGTGCATGTTTCTTTGAGATTATTTATTAAGGAAAGTTGAATTTCTAGTTAGGTGTGACCATTGAATACTTACTGCATGAGCACACATATACTCAGATGGAACATCACAGTTAAAATCTTCATCTATAAAACTCTGAATTAAAATCCACGATGTCAGTAGATAATTAATGCATAAAGTGAAGATCTAGGGGAAAAGGGGCATTCAGAAATTAGTACTAATTTTAAGAGATTTTCACATTAGATTAATAAAATTAAATATTAATAATAAGCAATTAGCACTTCCATTGAATTCTTTAGTTAATAGGGAAATGTTTTATGTATCAGCTTCATTTGGAGAATATTTATTAGGAAGAGTTTCATGATGCATTTTTATTAATTGTACCTATTATTTAGAAATTTGGCATATGCGGCAAAGTGATAAATATACCCAAAGAGTAAAGCTGGGAAATGGGGCTGAACCCAAAGCAGGATTTTGGAAATTTCCAATAATAGGAAGAAAATGGTAGCTACTTGCTATGCCCTTGATTAGCAGAATTTCTTGTACTGTTATGTTTTCTGATCACTACCCTGGATGGAAAAGTCTCAAGATTTCCTATGGGACTTGATGGTAGAAAACAGAAATCTGGAACCCTAATATGTACCTAATAATAAATAACAATTAATAATAATAATAAGCACCTTCTTTAGACAGCATCAGTGGGCTCAAGTATGGCAACGATAGTGAGGTTGGCCCAGGATCGGGCAGTGTTTCGTTCTGGTGTGCATTGAGTCAGTACTGACTCGATGGTACCTAACAACAATACAGGACAATGGATTTGATTTAATAAATTTGTGGGATGGTAAATCAGCTGAAATGACAAAAGAAGAGTCAGGGATGTTGTAAAAAATAAATAGGTTTATTATACTTACAGTTCTTAAAGTCAGGGAGACAGCATGTCATGATCCAGGCACATGGGAGCTTGCATCCAGGAACAAGGTAACAACAATGTAGACTTATAGAAGAGGACTTATGCATGGTAAGCAGAGCTGGGTTAGCTTGGTTTTGTGAGTTTCTGGGGGACTGGATGATTTAAATAATTCTGTAGGTTTGGGGACATAGGGAAAGGCCCTAATTGTTGGTACTTGGCTATAGGGTTATTAGAATGAGCAAATAGTAGGCCAGGAATGTGAGAAGCTAATAAGATAATTGATACAGAGTCAACATAATCAGCTACTCAAGAAGGGGAGCAAACTGGCCTGTAGCCAGGGTTTCAAAACAGAATACTGACAACATTTTAAGAAAATTATATTACAGGGTAATCCTTAGAATCATAAGACTGTTGCAGTTAGAATAGGTCTGAGTAAGCCAATAAATTCTCCTTGACATCCAAGCTATAGTGTTTTATAGTCTAACTATCCAGAATCCTTGGTGTCTATATATGTACCACTCAATAAATGTGTGTACTTCTCATTGTGAACTCATTAAAGGTAAGAGGTATATGGTATTCCTGTAATCAGGAAAATTGAAGCCCAGTGCTCTGGAGATAGCTGAGTTGACATAAAATTATTTCACTTAGTAGCAGTGCAACCTTTCACATACTTTTAAACAAATCTGAGCCTCTGCTTATTTTTCTATAAAATGGCATTAATTTTTGGTATTGTTGTGAGGGTTAAATGAGTAAAGTGAAAGTTTTGATTTAGAGACAAAGAGGCAGTAATAAAATGAATATTTAATTTCATTGACCTTAAATGAACACTCCTTTAAATTAATAGCTAAATGAATACTTCTACTTAGTACTAGAACTAGTCATGGAGGCACAGTGGTTAAGAGCTCTAAGTGAAAGTTTGGCTGTTCAAATCCACCATAGTTCCCTGGGAAGAAAGCTGTGGCAAACTACTTCTATAAAGATAACAACCTTGGAAATCCTATGATGAAGTTCTCTTCTTCCTATAGGGTTGCTGTGAATCAGAATTGACTCAGTGGCAATGGGGTATGTAAAATGTCTTTAGTGTACTAAAAACAATAAATGCACTACTCATGTTAGTTATACCTGTATTATTATCATCACAATAATTATCCAAACCAGTCATTATTGAGATAATTCTGACTCATGTGGCTGTAAGAAAAAGGCAAGGGCTGTTTCTTTAGAAATA
>NW_006408557.1:1599356-1620825 GCF_000296735.1 Chrysochloris asiatica
AAGTTATGTCATATTGCAAGTTGTTTAGGAAACGTCTTCCAATCTTGATGCCACGTTCTTCTCAGCATACACATAGAATAAGTATGGTAAAAAGATACAGCCTTGATAGACACCTTTCCTGATTTTAAACCATTCAGTATCCCCGTGTTCTATTCTAATGACTGCCTCTTGTTCTATATACAGCTTCTGTATGAGCACAATTCAGTGTTCTAGAATTCCCATTTTTCTCAGTGTTATCCATAGTTTGTTATGATCTACACAGTCAAATGCCTCTGCATAGCCAACAAAACACAACCAAGCATCTTTCTGTGTTCTCTGCTTTCAGCCAAAATCCATCTGACATCAGCAATGAAATCAATCCCTTCTTTTATGCCATCATATGGATCTGGCGGGAATTTCTGTAGATGTGTTGCTGGTGTGATGTTGTTACAGTGCATTAGCCAATGCCACTTATAGCCATAGTTTTTGTGAACTCCCACCATAGGACATTTTCCTGAAGGATGTGTTTAAGAAAAGTTGGGGAAAGATGCTGATGGGTTATATACTTCAATTATGAGTGATTGTTAACAGGGCTAATTGTGATTTGTCAATTTTGCCATCCTGCTGGGTAAAAAATGAGCCATCTCAGAAGCAGAATGGTGGTGGTGGGGTTCACAGTCATCAAGGAAGAAAGCTAGGAGTGACTTTGGACTCTGAGATCTCTGCATGCTAAAGAATCTTGAGCCAGGAGACTCAGCTGTGACACCAGAAGATTAGCAGAATATTGGCGGCAGCAAAACCAAGAGCCAGAGCACCAGAGGGAGTGGTGGACTTTCTGGCTCATGGAGCGAGGTCTTTGGTGTCTTTGGGTAGAAGGCTCTTTTTCAGAGTTGGGTCCTTCAGGCTCCTTATTGGGGAACTAAAGACTTTGGACCAAGGTTTATAATGGAGTGGTGTGTCCTTTGGGGATTAATCAGTATTGTAACATTACTGAAGCTTTGTAACATTGCTGGAGCTAGGCAGAGGTCAGGACACGGGGCTGAGGGTCAGCGAGAGCCCTGCCTACAGGTATGACTGAGAAGAAGCTGTTCTGATTGCAAGAACTGTGCCCTGAGCATTTCTAATCCTGAATTGTAACCTGTTAACTTCTGTAATAAATCCCATAACTGTGAGCATGGTTTCTGAGTTCTGTGTGGCCACTGCAATGAATTATTGAACACAGATGAGTAGTGTGCTGTGGGCAGGATAGATGGTAAACTTTCATAGCGATATCATTGATATTATTTTAAATTTTCTATATTCTACTGGGTCTCTTTTCTTTTCAATGGACACAAATATGGAGCAGGCAGTTGGCCTGGTAGCTATCTTTCAAATATCTTGACATAGATGACTGAGTACCTCCAGCACTGTTCTGGTGTTTTGAAACATTTCAGTTGGTATTCCATCAATTCATGGAGCTTGGTGCTTTACCAATACCTGCAGTGTAGCTTGGATTTCTTCTTTCAGTACCATCAATTCTTGATTGTATTCTACCTCCTGAAATGTTTGAACATAGACCAATTAATTTTGATACAGTGACTCTGTATGTCCCTGCAATCTTCTTTTGATGTTTCTGCATCAATCAATACTTTACTCATTTTTATTGTTGTTGTTAAGTGCCTTTAAGTCTGTTCTGACTCATAGTGACCCTGTGTAGGGTTTCTGAGAAATGGAATAGAATCCTTCAATAGTACAGCTCAAGGCTTGAAGTTTTTCTTCAGTTCTTTCAACTTGTGAAATGCTTAGTGTGTTATTCTCTTTTGGTTTCCCAAATCTAGGTCTTTGCACTTTTTTTTTTTTTATGTGTATTGAAAAAATTTATATTTAGGGTTAGCCAGCTGGACTCCATTTAGATGATTCCAATTTTGTTGGCAACATCCAAAGCATCATAGTCAGGAGCCAGTAGAACGTATGCCTTCATTTCTCCCTCGGGCCTGATTAAGGTGTTGACCTTGGCTACATCAATGTCCTAGAGCTTCTTCACAGCCTGTTTGATCTGGTGCTTTTTGGCCTTGACATCCATAGTGAACACAAGTGTGTTATTATCTTCAATCTTCTTCATGGCTGACTCAGTAGTCAGAGGGAACTTGATGATGGCATAGTGGTCAAGCATGTCTCTCCTGGGGGCACTCTTCTGAGGATATTTGGGCTGCCTCCAGAGCCTCAGAGTCTTGGACTGCCGGAAGGTGGGTGCCGTGCGCATTTTCTTTTTTTTGTGTGGTTGTGGACGCCTTTCAGCACTGCCTTCTTGGCCTTCAACGCCTTAGCTTTGACTTCAGCTTTGGGAGGGGCAAGGGCTTCCTTCTTCGCCTTCGGCGCCATCTTCGTAAAAAGGCTTTGCACATTTTATAATAATATTTTACATTGTCTTTTTGCAAAAGACAATTAGCCTATTATTATCCTATGGCACCTGATACAGACCCATAGGATAAGCACTTGGCTTCAATCAGTTTGAACCACAAGATTGGTAGTTCAAACTCACCAGTCACCTCTTGGAAACTCTATACAAAGTCACTATAAGTTGGAACTGACTCGATGGCACTTAACAACAACAATTATCAACATATTTTAATTGCATGTTTGATCAATTTCAGACTGTAGACTTCAGACATTGGTTGTTGTTGTTAGGTGCTGTTCTAACTCATGACCCTGTATAGGGTTTCCAAAGAGAGGCTGGTAGGTCCACCATGCGTGACCCTACTGGTATTTGAAATACTGGTGGCATAGCTTCTAGTATCACATCAAGCCACCACACTATGATAAACTGACAGTTGTTGTTGTTGTTAAGTGTCATTGAAATAAGTTCCAACTCATAGCGACCCTGTATAGGGTTTCTGAGGAGCAGCTGGTGAGTTCAAACTGCTGACCTTGCGATCAAGTGCATTATCCTGCAGCACCACACATAATACAATGTTTAATGCTTTACATAATAATTTTAACCCAATTAAAGATCATTAATACATTATCATGTGCTCCCAGTTCAACTTTTTCTAATGCTCACTTGAAATAAAGTTTTTTTCCAACTTTATTTAATTGAAGATTAATTTGTGATTATAAAGCCAGCTCAAGTTAAGTTTTGATATGTGCCATTGCTTCTTTTAGAAACACTAAGGAATTTGTAGCAAGTCCCCCTCCCCCCATAAAAAAAAAGTTTCTAAGAATCTGAAAAGCAGCCATCAATTTTTTCTTTTAAGGTTCAACCCTTCTTAGTGTCTGTATAGAAGTCACATTCCAAAAATAGCTATGTGATGTCTAACTCTCTTTGACACAGTTCTAGTATTAATGTTTTGTAGACTTCCTAACAAATAATTGGTACAGAATAGATAAACATTGAATGTTAATGAACACAAGAATTTAAGACTTTTATTTTCTTCAACACCACAAAGTGAGCAGCTCAAAGTCACCAGTACTCCCTAGGAGAAAGATGGGGCTTTTTGCTTCCATAAAGATTTCCAGCTTTGGAAACCCTATCCAGGCTCACTGTGAGTTGGAACTGACTTGATGGCACACAGTAGCAGCCATATACATGAGGGTGAGTAAAGAAGTTGTTGTTAAGTGCCGCTGAGTCAGTTCTGACACATAGAGACCCTGTATAATATTTCTGAGGAGTGGCTTGTGAGTTTGAACTGCCGACCTTTCAGTTCATACTGACCTGGTGGTCAAGGCTTATCCTTGATTTATACCACATCCAAACAGCAGTTTTGGCATCCCCAAGGAATTCAAGTTGTGTGCCTTTTAAATTTTCTTTGAGTTTCAGGAACAAATAGAAGCCTGAAGGGGAAAGATCAGAGCTTTAGGTTGGATGGAGTCAGATTTCCCAGTGAAAATTTCTTAGGTACAAAACCAAAATAGTATTCATTTTTTTGAAGGCACCGTAAAAAGACTGAGACAATTGTATTGCTGAGAGAACCTGTTTGCAGCCATCCACCGATAAGAAGCGTACTTAAAGAAGATTTGTTAGGAGTAAACCTGTGTATGTTTGCATTGGAACTCCAGTAGTAATATTTTTATCATACCCTTGTCTTAATTAAGTGCCATGGAGTCAGCTCTGACTCACAGTGCCCCTGTATAACATTTCTGGGAGCAGCTGGTGGGTTTGGTTTGGACTGCTGACCTTGTGGTTAGCTGTCCAGGGCTTATCCTAGAGAACCACACCAGGAGTCCAATTTTTAAACGGACTGACATCTAACCAGAAAGAGCTTAAGTAATCCTTTCACAAGATGAGTTTAGCTTGTTGTGTCTTGGTTTGAAATACAAGCAACCAATTGCATACCACAGGAACCATCGGAGCAGAACTCAGGTGCTGACACTAAAGATTAATGAAGCACCTTTTCTTAATTGATGGCATCCAAAGTGCACTCCTGGAAGTCTTTTGTCTGTTTTTGGCAGAGGATCCAGCCGGTAGACACACTCCATTGCTTGCTGAAATTAAAAAACAGGTCATTTAATCTTCTCAGTGCTATAGATGATGATTTTTTAAAGTTGCAGTTGAAACAACAGAACAATTTCTGGGTGACTAGGTCATCTTGATGATTCATAATTTAGTAGATGACTTGTTCAAATTTATTAAATTGACCTGAGCATAAAATCATTCAAGAGAGCAACAATTAATCTGTAATGCTGCCGATATATTATTCCAGGAATAATACAATCCTCACTATTATTATATATTTGGCTTTTGTTTTTTTCCTCTGAGGCTAGATAGTGAGTTTTGTGTTTGTGATACACACTTGTGTGAGTAATGATTCTGGTTTCTGAATGTGGGCGGAATACATTACTACCCACAGAGTAAGCAATTTTTTACATGTGTTGGCTAAGTATGAATTTGCATTAAGTTAAGGTATCAATGCAACTCTGTCAAGAAGAGAAAATCTGAAATTACTTTAATCAAAGGTGCTTGATTTTAAAGAATAAAAGTACCATCTCTCAAACCATAGTATCTTTGTTTAAGAGTAGTTTTTGTCTTCTGCCTGTAATTTCAGAGTTCTGTGATATGGAGGCTGTCAACGTTCCATAACTGAGAGCAATGTGAATTTTGTTATTGTGTGTGTTCTTCAAGGGCCATGTTTAGGGGGCCCTACTGGATGTTTTTCTAAGAAGTCCCATTCTACTCATAAATCAAGTACTGATTTCCTGGATAAGCCTTGTAAATATTTGGATGGGAAAGTAATAATTTTTTCCTTAAGAAAAAACAAAACCAAAAACCTTTAGTTTGGATCTGAGACATATGAAGAGACACTTGTTGTCAATTTTAAGCCTTGATTCCAAAGTGTGGGCTGGCTTGTAAACTGTTGCCTTTGTTGCTGGATGTTGTTGTTGTTAAGTGCAATTGATTTATTTCTGACTCATAACAATTCTGTATAGGGTTTCTGAGGAGAGTTGGTGGGTTTGAACTGCTGGCCTTTTGGCTAACAGCCCACTGTTTATTCTACAGTGCCACACCAAAACTCCTTTGTTGTTAAGTACTTTTGAGTCGGTTTTGACTCATAGCAACCCTATATAGGGTTTCCATGGAGTGCTTGGTGAATTTGAATCACCAACTTTGTGATTCAAGCCGACCTTTCCGTCTAGTGCATTATACCACTAGGATCAGGGTTCTAATAAATGGAATTCTATCAAATGGAAAAGTTGCTGCAGGCAGTGGGATTTCTAACCTTGCTTGGCTCTCTAATCAGTAGGTTATCCCCAGCTTAACTCTGGACCAGCCTTTTATCTACACCTGTCATGCTAATATTTTTCTTGTATGCAACTCCCATGTCATCTGAAAGTAATTTCATTCCCTACATAGAATGGTGAACTCTGGATTCCTCCAAGTCCACTTAGCTTCTGTGGCTTCCTTTTCTTTTCCAAGTCAAACAAAATGACTTAAGCCTCCACCCAAGACACTTTATGAGGTTCACTGTTATACTTTTCCAAAGTGTCTCAAACATCCAGTGATATGGTGGCACCTCTTCTTACAAAGCCCTGCCCATAGCCTTGCCTTTCATAGGGTTGCTGGCCATTGTACAACCCATCTTGACTTATGAACCCTTTAAGAAACCACTGCCAAAGACCACTTACAACTGAATTTGTTCTCAAAATTAGGTGAGTGAAAGAAAGATGGATACAATGTAGGTGGAGATAGAGTTGTAGATTTGGTTGTTTTCATGTAAACAAAGAACAGGAAAAAATTCAAGCTGAATGTAAATGGAACTGTTTCAAAAAATCTAATTCTCTGTTGCAAGAACATTCTTACTGATATTAGCTTTTGTTGTTGTTGTTATCAAGTGTCTTTGAGTCTATTCTCATTTGTTGTTGTGCTAGATGCTGTCCAGCGGTATCGACTCATAGCAACCTTATGCATAACAGAATAAAATGCTCATCCTGCACTTAACAACAACAAGAACAATCGTTGCTACTGTTGAGCCCATAGCCGTTGGCACTGTCCCAATCCACCTCATTAGAGGGTCTTCCTGTTTCTTTCTGACCCTCTACTTTACCAAGCATAATGTTCTTCTTCAGGGACTGGTCCCTCCTGATAATATGTCCAAAATATGAGAGTCCAAGTTTGGCCATCCTGGCTTCTAAGAAGCATTCTGGCTATATTTCTTCCAACACAGATTGTTTGTTCTTTTGGCAACCCTTGATACTTTCAATATTCTACTCATAATGACCCTGCATTGAGTTTCCTAGGAGTGGCTGGTGAATTTGCAGTTAGCAATCCAGTGTGTATCCTACAACGCCACATCAGCACTCTGATATCACCAAAATCTCTTCATCTCTCTTCTCTGTTTCCTCTTCCAAAGTTCCAGTTTTATACCACAAGCTACAACACAATTCTTTGTATTTTATTATGCAGAGGACTGGAACTCTCAAATTCTACTCCATACTTTTGTCTGGGCCCCAAGTTTGCATGTCTGAAAAGAACCACTTAGGTATTTTGCCAAATATGAGGGTCTCCGCTCTTAAATATGCAAAGAACAATTGTTGTTGTTGTTAGGTGCCATCGAGTCGGCACCAACTCATAGTGACCTTATGCACAGCAGAATGAAACACTGCCTAATTCTGGGCCAACCTCACTTTTGCCACACTTGAGTCCATCAATGCTGCCACCTGGCCAAGCCATCTCACTGTGGGTCTTTGTCTTTTTCTCTGACCCTCCACCCTACCAAACATGATATCCTTCTCCAGTGACTGGTCCCTCCTGACAATATGTCCTAAGTATGAGAGATGAAGTTAGGCCATCTTGGCCTCCAAGGAGCACTCTGGCTGCACTTCTTCCAAAACAGATTTGTTGGTTCTTTTGGCAGTCCATGGCACTTACAATATTCTCCTCCAACATCATAACTCAAATGCCTCAATTCTTCTACGGTCTTCCTTATTTACTGTCCAGCTTTTGCATGCATATGAGGTTATTGAAAATACCATGGCTTGGGTCAGGCACACCTTAGTCCTCAAGCTGACATCTTTGCTCTTCAACATTTTAAAAAGGTCTTGTGAAGCAGATTTGACTAATGCAATACGTCATTTGATTTCTTGACTGCTGCTTCTGTGAGTGTTGATAGTTGATCCAAGAAGAATGAAGTCCTTGACAACTTCAGTCTTTTCTCCACTGATAAGGATGTTGTTTATTATTAGAAAATTTGAAATTGCTGTGTTTTGTTTTCTGTTTATTCTAGATCACATTTTTATGATTTCCTTTTCTACTCAATAGAGTAAACACCATTGTAAGAGGCACTGCCTGGGTGGTGTTGGGATATTGAAAGTAAGTGTAGTATTGTTCTTTATATGTTGCCACAGTGAACTAAACAGTCAAAAAAGATGAAGACACCTGGATTTCTCTCTCTGAATATTTCCCCCATGATTCTTGGACAAACACTATTATTGATGCAGGGCCAACTGCATAATTTATAGGACCTGGTGGAGGAGGGCGGGGGGGGGGGAAGCCCTGGTGTGATGCTGTGGGCTAATGTGTCAGACTGCAAAGTTGTTTGAACTGCAAAGTCAGTGGTTCAAGCTCACCAGCTGCTCCTTGGAAACCCTATAGAAGGTTATTATGAGTCTGAACCAACTCGACGGCACTTAAGAACAAGAAGTGCAAAATTGTAGTCTTGGTGTGGCACTATAGCCTAAGCATTGGACTGCATGGTCAATTATAACCTCAACGTGGCAGTTCAAACCACTAGTTGCTCCTTGGAAACCCTATACATGGCTGCTTTGAGTTGGAACTGACTCAAAGGCACTTAACAACAACAAGAATAGTGCAAAATGGAGAAGCAAGGCACTTAGTTATGAATAATTTTAAAAAACTGGTTGCTAAACATTAAACCAAGTGCAGAGCCTTTCTAAGCATGAGGTTGCCTGCAACTGCATGTAGCTATGAAGCGACTCTCTCATACTTCAGACATGTTATGAGGAGGGACCAGTCCCTGGAAAAGTACATCATGCTTGGTAAAGTGGAGGGTCAGTGAAAAAGAGGAAGACCTCCAGTGAGACGCACTGACACAGTGGCAGCAGCAACAGGCTCAAGTGTAGCAGTGATTGTGAGCTTGATGCAGATTGGGCAGTGATTCTTTCTGTTGTGCATAAATCCCTCACTGTAAGTTGATAGCAACTCTATGACACCTAACATAACAAATGAAGATAGTTCTGCATTGATGGTTGTTGACAATGATATTTTAATAATACAGGCAGTCCTTAGGTTATGAATGAGATCTGTTGATATTGTGCCTGTAAGTTGAATTTGTAAGTAAGTTGGAACAGGTACATACACCTTACTTCAGTACAAGAAAAGGCTCAAAGCCTTTTCGATGATTTATAAGCTGCACTTGTAACAAGTGAAAGTGATTGTGATAAAGAGTTTGTTGTGACTAGGGATTGGTTCAATCATTTCAAAGTGGGGGCAAATTATATAATATTAAAGGGTAAGTACTGATTGTCTGTAAGTCCTACTTCATACCTCAGGGACTTACTATATGGATTTTTGTAGACTGAAGCTAGTTTTGGAGGGCTATGTGGATAGGGGAAGTAATTTTATTGGCAGCAAAAAGGGATCAATTGCTTTGAGAAGAGTTTGGTTAGAAAAATAGAAAGTTTTCCAGGTATTTTAAACAGGAAAGGGTCATATTATTCAAATCAGGTGTTTATAAAAGGGTTGGAGGATCAAAGCTACTATTAGCTTTCAAAGACACTGGAAGATGCAGGAATTCCACAGAATCATCAAAGATGACCAGGCTGTCAACAATGCTGTGGAGAGTGATTTTACCGGAAGCCATGACTGCCCTATCCCTGCAGAGGAGCAAAGGTCTGCTGGTGGCCTCTCTTATTTCTTTTGTACCTGACATAAGTTTTCTTGTTGATGAAATATAAAGTGGCAAAAAGGCACCCAAGGAGATCTACTTCCTCAGCTTATGGTATAGAAAACAAACTCCCTTTCACAACAAGACTGGATTCTGCATTGTTCATAAAGTCCTAGCTCACATATAAATATTTGAAACATAGAGAGCAATCTTAGTTATTTAAAGTAAAGGCTGGATGTTACAATAGGTGAACACAGAAATCTCAATATAGTAGACTTTTATGTCTCTTTCACATATATTCACAGTAGCAGTTGGTAAGTGCCCTGTTTAGGGTTTCCAAAGAGTGGCTGTTGAGTTTGATTCACCGACCTTGTGGTCCATTGCTTTATTTTACTGTGCCACATGGGGAGAAGTTATTAATTGTATCATGTATCAATTCGAGAATCAAAACTGATGAAGCTTTGCCATCTGCAACCCATAACTTAACTATTGACATTTACCTAGCACAAAGAGAAAGGGTGGAGGTTTATGTGAATGAGAAAAACCCTGTGGCCATCAAGTGAATTCTAACTCACAGTGACCCTGTAGGACGGAACAGAACTACTACTTAGGGGTTCCAAGAGTGGAAGTCTGTACAGAAGCATCCTGCTGCATCTTTCTTCCACAGAGAAACTGGAGAATTCAGAACACCAACCTTTTGGTTAGCAGCCCAATACTTAACCCACTATGTTGCCAGGGCTCCTTGGGAATGACTAAGAGTGAGGATTTTTATGGGCCAGGCCTGGTATTAGTACTTACCACTTTCCCCCCACATTTCCTTGTTCAGATCTCAGTCATGTGACCACTTTTACTGCAAAGGAGACTGGGAAATTTTGCTATGCATACTGTAAAACAAGGAAACAGCAATATGACTACATTATTGTAATCACATTGCTTTCTGTTTACTCTCACATAGTGACCTTGTTGGAATCCAGATGAAGTTTTCCCTATTTCAATAACCAGAGTCATAGTTCATAAAGGGACAAGGACTAGCAGTACGTGTAGTTTAGGGTATATCATTTAACTTCCTTGTTTCTGTTATGTATCTGTAAAATAAGTGCATTTCATAGAATTATTGTGAGAATTCATGAGGTAACACAAATAAAATGATTTAGTTTGATGGTGGTGGCTGTGTGCCGTGGAGTCTGTTGTGACTCATAGCGACCCTGTACAGGGTTTCCGAGGCTGTAAATCTTTATGGGAGCAGAAAGCCTCATCTTTCTCCCGCAGAACAGCTGGTAGTTTTCAACTGCTGACCTTGAGGTTTGCAGCCCGATTCGTAACCACTACGCTACAATTTAGTGTAGTATCTGGAAATTAGCAAATTTCCATTAGTCCTTATCATTATAATTATTATTATTACTATGATTTTAAGGAAGGGTTGAAATTTTGGAACTAATATGAAAACATGCTCAGCACATGAAAGGCACATAGTAAATGTTCTCTCACGCTATATATTACACACACACACACACACACACACACACACACACACACTAACTTACTGGTATTATATTCAAATTATTTTCTACTCCTAAGAACTCCTTAAATATTGATATTCTCTTTTTAGATTCTCCTTTGAAACATTATCTGTCTGTATCTATAGTAACAGATTCATCAATAGATTCAACTGTGTTCGAAGAACACATTTACGTTTTTGGTTGATCTTTGAAAATCTGTATATGTTGCTATTAAGTGTCAAGGAGTCTGTTATGATCCATAGCAACCCTATATGATATACGCCTTTACAAATTGCTTCTGAACTGTTTATTGAGAGTTGAAAACAAAGTGAGTTGTTTCTAATTAAAATAATCTGTATAAATTGAAAATGTCACAAATGCATAAAAATGTTGAATGCTTTCTAATAATTTGTTCAGGATGATATGTTTATTAAACATTGATTTGCATTCATTAATAAGAACTTTTCATTTATGAGTGCTATTGATCAACCCTAATTTTTTTCAGAAACTTAGGGAATTGATTGTAATCCGTTAAAGGTAAAGACAGCGTTAAGACCAGGTAGCAGTATTGCTTTGAGCTTTCCTATCTGTAGCATTTACACTTTTCCTATCTGTAGCATTTACGCCTTTCCTATCTGATACATTTATGCCTTTCTTTACAAACATACCCACAACTAAAATTGTACAAAAGCTGTTCAAAAAAAGAGAATCTCTGTGTGAAGTAAAATGGTAGAGAGTAACGTAGTCATATTGCTTTCTGTTTGCCTCACAGCCAAATCTGAGAAAGCTCTGGTAATGTTTGTTATTTGACATTCTGTGGTCTGAAGAGGGAAAGCAAGAGTACACCTTTAAACTCTACAAATATTGCTTGGACTTTAAAAGACTGCACCAATAATGTCAAAGCATGATTTCTTGAGGTACAGCCATATGTTTTCTTTTTGTTAGGGAACGTACACCCTCTCTGTTGCTTGCTGTTTTTATGTCAGATGCCTTTAAAGAAAACTTCCAAGTGTTGTTAGTTGTTGGGTGAGAAATAGCAAACATTATATAGAGAAACTTTACAAAATAAAGATAAATAGATTCAAGCTTGAAGCCCACATAACATAAAACCATGAACTTGTACAGTTTGCTCGTTTATTCAAACAAAGGAGCTAAAACCTTTGAAGCTATCAAAGGAACGTTTTCAATTCTGCCTAATAATATATGGAACTCATGCTTTTATTTTTCAAATACTTGTTTGGTCAAAATGAAAGCAACACCTATTCTTGTTATTAGCCAGCAGAATTTTAATTTGATTTTCAAGACCCTCCATGGGTTAAACTCAACCTTTCCTTCCAGGCCCTAATTCTATTCCTGCATTCCTAAAGCCTACCTGGCCTAGGCTGCTCCTATTACATAACACAGGCTCTGTCACCTCTCGTTTCTCTATTAACTTGTTTCCTAATTAGAATAGCTATCCCTGTCTGGCCAACATATCCTATCTTCAGCCTCATCAAACAATCTTTCTTACATGAAGGCTTCAAGCAAATAGCAAGGATTCAAGCTATTTGATTCTCATATGGTATTGGCTTGTACTTCTGTAGGTTTCACTAACAGATGGACTATAAATTTCTTATTTTCTTTACCTTTACCACTTGCATTGTCCAGCATAAAACCTTACACACTGTTAATGCCCAGTAAATATATATTGAATCACTTAATAAATGCATGAATAACTTCATGCTCTACATTCACCAACAAAGCATTCCAATTAAATATTTAAATGTACAGAGTAAGAATGAGAGACTTATTACTTATATTTAACATATGTCACCTGAATACTTAAGTCCTAATAATGAACATGACCTTTGTGCTAATATATATATATAAAAAAGGTTCTTTCAAGACAATATTAACTTGATCTTTCTTTTAGAATGTTCAGATTGGTTCACTCATGTTGATATTACCAATTTTGAAATGATGTCTATAATGTATACACACATAGATTTGACATTTGAGATGAGCTTTTTTTTTTTTTTTCCAATTAAATTATGAAAGTGAAAAACAGTGACTCAGAGGAGACTAGAGAAGCTATAGTGATGAAATGCCACAAGAATATAGCTAACCTGATTGAGAAAACATGAGAAGCCGACTTTGAGAGTCCTTTTATGGAAAAATGACTCAGCACTATTAGAAAACATGATGAGGTTACATTATTCTTTCATCACTTACTGTTGGGTTAATTGTGGTATATGCAGAGTCTAGCTTTGAAGACAATTGTTCTTTGTGCTTTTATATTTTTATTGTTTTAAGCAAGTTAGTGCTTTAAAAGAACGCAGTAGGCTGATCTTATCATGAAACCTGATGGTAAAAATACACTGTGAAAGGCATTGTAAATATATCTGGGTTTGCAATGGGTAGGGTTTTTGAATCAGCTTCAATGTCTATTTATGTACATATTTCCTAAACTAGGCTTTTAAAATCTCAGGAGGAACTAAATTTGTGATACTCCATCTCCTGGCTCATTTTGGCCTCATGAGAGTAGGGCATACATTGTACTTATTACAAACTGTGTGTTGATTGGTGGGAAGCAGGTCCTCTGTAAACTGTAACATTCTGTTTAGACTTGAGATATGGGATCAATTACTTTTGGTGTTGTGACAGGATTGAAGATTTGAATGATAACTAGGGAGTCTCCTGTCGCCATCATAGAAGAAGATAGACTGTCTTACCTAAACCCCAGGTTGGAAATGAAGGAGAGTGGAAATAAGTCTCATTATACTTCAATACCAGCACAGACTCTGATCACCTTGCATGTTGAGACATTATTTTCATCTTCTGCTTCTTTCAGTGTAATTGTTCTAAGAAATACATCTGTTCTCCTATACTTTACACTCTTAACTTCCCTGAAGGCAGGGAAGCCACAGAGTTAAAGCCATAAGGAGAGTGATCATTTAACACTGATTTGAATGTAAAATCTATGGTCATTTGAAAGGGAAATCTTCAGGGACCCAGGTAATAAATCCCTGGTGAATTGAAGAGAGATTAACTATGTCAGACTTGAGTAAAACACATGGATTTATCTAAAGAATATGAGGGCAGGTCAGAATCCAAGGACTGGAGAGTCCCCAAATCCTCTATTCAGCACTATTCAAAGCTCAGAATTATGTATGCATTTAGCCATTCTACAGCTACTTTGTGAAACATCCATCAGCCACACCTAGCCTCCCTCTATTGGTCAATGATGAGAAGCCAAAATCATTAAATTGTATTTTAGACGAAATTTTATTTTCAGAGATTTTTAAAGACAATTTAAAAGAACTGATGGAACCTAGAACTGATACTTTGAAATTCCATGCATTATTTTCTGTCTGTCCTCAGACTCAGAAAACAAACACAACTCTCAGTCAAGACAGAGATGAGTTTGTTGAGTCAGAGTGACCTCCTGTTGCTGGGAACTGCTACTGCCCAGCATGGTCAGCTGCAATGGCAGTGCTCTTAACCCTACCTGGGTGGTCCTGGAAAACTGGAAGGCTGTGTGACTTCTCAGGACCTTTGTCAAAAGCTTGTGTTAACGCCTGAGTGTGAGCTCTTACAAGCAAATACCCCAGTTTAGGCCTGGTTGACCTGGTCTGGGCAGGAAGGCATTGCAACTCACATTGTTTCTTACAATTCTTAATGGAGAATGAGAGAATGTTGCAATGGACTGGAAACTATTAACCCCTGCTAGGCCCTTGTCGGTGGAATCTTCTCATCCACCCCACCTACTGGGATTGCAGATCCATAAATTTTGGAACCAGTCAGACTGGATGCCTTAATAAATTCCCCTCTTTTCTTGGGCTTGTTAATACTAGATTTCAAGTACTAACACTCTAAGCTCTACTACCACTATTGGCTTAAAGCTCAAGAACTTGGCTAGGAAAAAACCTTGGCCTCCAATTCTAAGAGGCAAAGCCAAACCTGGAGGTACTTAATCTCCCTGTGCCTCAATCTCCTCACTGTTCTTATCTCAAAGGTTTATTGATGGAAATAAATGAGGTAATCAATCCATAAATTCTCTAGCCTAGCACCCCACACACTCACCACGTTATTCAGTTCTAGAAACCAGTGAGAAGATGAGACACATTTCTACATGACTTCTATGATAAGAGGTTTGGGATTTTCTCCTGTGTCCACAATCTCGAGTGATACTATTAGGGTACTGGCCTGCATCTTGACTTTGAGAGCTGTGGTAAATTCTTCAGTAGTTCTAGTTGAAATCCATCTGCTCCATCTCTTCCTGTCAGCGAAGGGACAAAAGAAGCTCTTGAAAATGCTAATCCTTACTTAGGATTGTCTAGTGTCTGACCTGTCCCCACTATATATATATATATATATATATATATATATATATATAAATGTTTTATTGTGAGTTATTTGATAGTTTACATGGGAGAACATTAGTTTTACATTCATTGTATCATATATAATTTCCCCACTATATTTTAAGGCGTAAACTGAACATTTGTAAAGGTTACTATGTACCATTCTTTACCCATGTAACTACAATTGATCCTCACAACATTCTAAAAGGCAACTACTCTTGTTGTCTCACTTTATAGGTGAGGAAATTGAGTTATAGAAATGATAAGTAGCTTGCTCAAAGCCTTACAAAGCCCCATCATTACTAAGATTCAAGCCCAGGCAAGTCTTGCTATTGAGTGCACAAGCTTGGAAAGTATACCATACTATCAGGGTTAGGTCTTGCTATTGGCTGATGATTGACTTTTCAGAGATTAGCCCAGTCACTAAAACATGGTAGGCACTCTGTGAATATTTGCTAGGTAAATATTTGAATGAATAATGCTTTCATAACCTGCCTAATCACTGTGCTTTCATCAAAGCTTTCCTACAGTTTTTATCTTCCCATTGAATGGAAATTTCACTTCCTCAGTTTTTTTAACTATCTCCTTTTCTTTCTTTTTTTTATAAAAGTTCATCATCTTTAGACATCAGGAATTAATGGACGCAGGGGTTTTGATTCCTGGAGGCAGACCCAGTTACAGCAAACATACATGGAAACGAGGGTGTGAGCAGGCAGCAGATTTGGCCTTGATCTTGGGGGTGGGGTGGGGAGTGAGAATGCTGAGTCTTGGGTGGGAGCAGGAGGAGGAATCACATCCGAGGTCCTGAGAGCCCTGAGGTGGGAAGTGATGCAGGGCCCCCCTCCCACTCCTCAGTGCTGAAGAAAAGGCACTTGACTCAGTCTCCTCTGGCCCTGCACCTCATCCCTGGAAGAGTTAGGGGTCCTCAGCCCCTGGCCCCTTTCGAGGGCCCCGTAGTTAGTTGTTCCTGGTTGAGCTTCTGGAAGAAGCTTTTGCCGAACTCATAGGTGCTGATCATGATGGCACAGGAGGGGACAGCCTTTATGATCCTCGGGAGGAAGCCTGCAAAGAGCCCCCTAGTACCCGATTCGGACAGGATCCTCCTCAGCAGCAGCCAGGTGGAGTCGACACGTGGGAGTCTCACTCTCATAGCCTCCATTGCTCCCAGCGCAACCTGGCGCTGAGTCTTCACCACGTCAAAAGGCAGAGTCAGGATGGCCGCCACCTTCCCTGAGATGCCACCAGCCACAAAGCTGATGCCCACAGAGGTCTGGTCCTTTGGTCTGGATCCACTGAGCCAGTTCTTCATCAGCTCGTAGTTGAACCAATAGAGGGCTGAGAAGGGAACATCCCAAAGGGCAGTAGGCCCCTAGCCCAGCCACAGGGAACGCCAGCCTCCTTGAGCCACCGCGGTCTGCACAGAGATGCCCAGCTCCTGGTAGGACACATGCTGAGCCTGCAGCTTTGTCCGTACCTGTTCCAGGGGGCTGACGACAGTCACAGTGCCCAAGCGGGCCAGCCACCATTGGTGCATAGAGGTCAGAAGTCAAGGCTCGGCCACACAGGAGAGTCTTGAGTTGGTCATAGGAGGTGAAGTAGATGGTAGTGGCTGGTACAGTCATCACCAGGGTGGCCTGGAGGCCGCTCCACAGGGTCCTGGTGCCCTCATGCCACACAATCTTCACAAAGGCATCCATGGTGCCAGTGAAGCAGGTAGGATCCTGAAACCAGGTGGCACAACGGGCACTGTTTGGGCACAGGTAAAGGGGCTCCAGGACCCCATTGCAGTACAGGAGGCACTTCCATTTGGTGTAGGAGACATGCCAAAGTCTAGAAGGAGCCGTCATTTCGCAGGCCACTGAGGGGCGGCCCTGGGACTGCAAGCGCACCTTCACCACGTCCAGGGGTGTCATGAAGAGGGAGGTGACCACAGCTCCAGCCCCGGAAGCCACCATTTGCTGGAGAGGACTAATGCCCCCAGGGTTCTGGGCAGCCATCTTGTGGTTCTGATCCTGGGTCTAGGCCGGTGTTCGTGCGGCGCAGCGCCCGGGACCGGGCGGGTGCATAGCGGCTCCACAGCCGGTGCAGGGTCCGCGCGCTTGCCCCGCACGGAGGCCTCCTCTCCTTATCTTTTTATGTGCCATGTCCTAACCAGAATATAAAAAAAAGTATAAACCACATTTTACACCTGTTATAAAGCCTTTACAAACATAGTTGAATAAGCAATTCACAACTCTTGAAACTCCTAACATAACTTTCTAAATAGATTGTAACTCCAGGGCTGGGTATACAATTTGCCACCTTTTCCAACCCTTCCTATCTTTTTCTTCCCTTATCCCAAATGCTATTTGCTTAAATAGTTTAAAGATCAATAAATTTTATGGCAAACCATTTAAAATTAAAGTAGAATAAGATAATCCTTAAAAAATCAGAGAGGTAGTCCGAGTCTTAACCTGAACAGATCAGAGTATTTGGACAATAGCTCTGGCTCTAAGATTCCAGGTCAAAATGTGTTATCTCCATTTTCCTAAGGAAAGTAGAATGTAGATTTCTATCTAAAGATAAAATTACTCTCGGAACTATAGCATTGAAGTAGGAATTGATTATTTAGAGTCCAATACTTCTAACCATAGCAGATATTGAAATTTCCTCTTAAATACACTATGAAATTGGTACAAATTGCCACTTTTTAATGATGGAGTGTTCAGCATTCATTTGCCTTGACAAAACAGAGGACATAACATTATGGAGTGCTGGTATAGCATGGTAGGATTGTTGTTGTTGTTAAGTGCCGTTGAGTCGGTTCCGACCCATAGCAACCCTGTACAGTGTTTCCGAGGGTGTAAATCTTTACGGGAGTAGAAAGCCTCATCTTTCTCCCGCTGAGCGGCTGGTAGTTTCGAACCCGCTGACCTTAAGGTTCGCAGCCCGATTCGTAACCACTACGCTACCAGAGGATAAGCACTACTAACTGTAAAGTCAACAATCAAACCCACCAGCTGCTCCTCAGAAACCCTATTCAGGGTAGTTACGAGTCATAACCTACCCACTGGCCTTAACAGTGACAACAATCATATTTTGAGTCATGGTTCATCATGACCATACTACTTCCCTTGTGAACTGCTTACCTATTCATTTACTAAACAGGTTTTAAATATTACAAAGGAGTTAGACTTCATTGTCTATTGATAGAAAAATGTGCAGCAACCCATTTCTGATAAAGACTATAATTGCATTTAAGAAATGTTGGTAATTAATAGCCTAAATGCATAGACTAAGTTAGGCTCATGGAAAATCAAGAGCCATCTCAACTTTCTTTAGCTCCAGGGCGCATACATCCATAATTTGGATATTATGTCTGCAATAAGGGTGTGTTTTCTTCTTTTTCAATGAAAACGGTAATTAGGATGAGAACAGAAATAATACTTGGGTTTGTAGAGCCCATGGCTAAGATTTACTAAAGTAGTTTCTGGCTCTGTGGTAAGTGTATTGGACTACTTTCAGCTTGTAGAAAAGAAGTCACTGAGTTTTTTATGCTTTTCCCCCCTTTGGGCTTCCTTTTCCTCTAATAAAAGTACTTTAATCCTACCGACATTCCAGCCTGAATCCCAGGACTTGAATAAACTATATCCAACTAAGGAAAAAAAAAAAGTTCAAATAAAACAAAGAGTTTTTCACTCTTCTTTCTCACCTGACTGCATCTGCCACAGACATGTATTGGTCCCTGACAGAAAGCTCTAATATTGATCTGGAACCTTATTGATCTCCCACTTACTATAAAGACAGTGTCTACCAATAATTTAGGCAGTTCCAGAGGCACTTGTTTAGTCTTCTTTTGTTCTTTATAAAATAAACACTATGTATTCACTAGAGTTGTATGTTAAGGGTTCAAGGCTGCTCTCACCAAAAGTAAACTTTAGAATCTGGTAGAATGTTTTTTAAAGCAAGCTTCTTTTTATTATTATATTATATTTATTATATTAATTTAGGATTGGATTTCCTTCAAGGGTTTAAACAAAATGATCTTAAAGTATTTCATGAATACTGTTTCTTCTCTTTTTAATTTGGACCATAATTATCCAATATCATCCCAAAGTGCCAACATGTCCCATTCTAGAGGGCCTTCTGTTGTTGTTTTTAGGTGCCATGGAGTCAGTGCTGACTCATAGCGACTCTATGCACAGCAGAAAAAAAAAACACTGCCCGATCCTGGGCCAACCTCACTACTGCTGCCATGCTTGAGTCCATTGATGCTGCCACTTGGCCAATCCATCTCTTTAGGAGTCTTCCTCTTTTTCTCTGACCCTCCACCCCACCAAACCTCCAAGGAACACTCTGGTTGCACTTCTCTCCTTTTGTATCACACTTGTAGTAATAATTGGAGGATCATGCGTGTTTAATTATGTGTGATTCTTCACTGAAAAATCATGACAACAGCTGCCATGGGATCAATTTCTCCTCATAGCCTCTCTTTTACTTTCAGATTATCTCTGCTCTATAATGAACTCCTGGTGTGGCACTGTAGGATAAGCTCTGGACTGTGAACCAAAATGTTGGTGGTTCAGCAATTGAAACTTACCAGCTTCTCCTCAGAAACTCTATACAGGGTCACTGTGAGTTGGAACTGACTCCACTGCATTTAGCAACAACAACAATGCTGCATAACGGAGTTCTGGTGTAGCACTGTAGGGTAAGCACTGGACAGCTGATCACAAGGCCAGCGGTTCAAATCCATTAGTCCCCCCTCAGAAACACTATGCAGGGTCACTATGAGTCTGAATCGACTCACAGCACTTAACAACAACAATAACAATGTTGTTTAAATAATCACACTAAAACCTATTGGCTTAAAACAATAGCAATCATTTATTTTGCTCACAAATCTTAAATTTGGGCAGGGAGCAACAGGAAAAGTATGTCTGCTTTCCACAGTGTCAACTTACTTAGGAAGTTCAACTAGTCTGTAGGATCCATTTACAAGATGTTTCACTAACATGGCTGGCAAGTTGGTGCTGGCAGTTGTTGGCTGGGAGTCCAGTTAGGTCTCTTGGTTAGGGTTATGATTCATTGGGTCCAAGAGACCTGCATTAGAAACTTCAGATCTTTTCCAGTTTCGTACAATATGACTTCTGCCATATTTGGTTGACCAGAGACACTAGTGAATCTGCCCATATTCAAAGGGAGGGGCCAAAGATTTCTACCTGTCAATGGGAAGAGTGTCAAAAAATTTGCCCATCAATTAACTGCCACCCCCTTTAATTAATATGGTTTCTTATGCTAGAATCATGGGTCTCACATTTGAACCCTATTTTTTCATCTTCTTCCATATGACTCATCATATATATATATATTGCTGTTACGTGCTGCTGAGTTGGTTCTGACTCATGATGCCCCTTTATAGGGTTTCTGAGGAGCAGTTGATGGGTTTGAATCACTGACCTTGAAGTTCAAACCAACCTTGTGGTCCAGTGTATATAACTTAATAAATTTTATAATTTAGAACAAATTTGTAAATACTAATTACACATTGTTTTTTTGAGTGACATCACCATTTCTCTGCTACACACACTTCATCACTCATCTGCCACCACTGGCTGATTAGTCTCTATGCATTTGACTTTGTTCCTGTCCATTCAAGGTGATTCTGTTTGTTTATTTGAAATCACATCACTCTCCTTATTAAAAGTACTCAAATATGTCCTGTTGCTCTTAGGATAAAGTGAAAACTCCTCTTTCCATAGAATGCAAAATCCTGCATCAACTAATTCCTGCCTCCTTCTCCAGCCACTTTACTTCATCTTTTGCTATTGGAAAGTTTGAAGAGGAGTGACAATCTCTGATGTTTATTTTTAAAGAACCATGTGCCCACCTAAAGTCCTCAATAGGAAGGCCCCTTGTTATAAAGGCTCTGCAATCTAGAGTCTTTATAATTTCCACCAAATGACTGGGTTGTTGTTGTTAGGTACTGTTGAGTCAATTCTGACTCATAGTGACCCTGTGCACAACAGAATGACACACTGGCTGACCCTGCACCATCTTCACTAGTTTTTTTACATGTAGGCCCATTGCTGATACAACTGTACCAATGCATCTCATTGGGGGTCTTCCTTTTTTGCTGAAACTCCATTCTACTAACAACAAGGTTCTTTTTCAGGGACTGGGCCCTTCTAATAATATGAGAAAAGAAATTTGGTCCTTTTGGCTTCCAAGAAACATTCTCGCTGTACTTCTCCCAACACAGATTTGCTTGTTCTTCTGGCAGTCCATAACTCAAATGCATCAATTTGTCTTCAGTCTCCATTATTCAGTATCCAATGTTCATATTCATATT
>NW_006408557.1:1625505-1650945 GCF_000296735.1 Chrysochloris asiatica
TAAATACCATTTACAATAGCCATCCAAAGGATGAAATATTTAGGAATAAGTGTAACTAGAGAAACAAAGGACCTATACAAAGAAAACTACAAAAAACTACTACAAGAATTCAAAAGAGACTTAAAAAAATGAAAGAATATACCATGCTCCTGGATAGGAAGACTTAACATTGTGAAAATGTCAATACTACCCAAAGTAATCTACACATATAACACAATCCAATCCAGATTCCAACGACATTCTTTAGAGAAATGGAATAAACAGTTGCAAACTTTATATGGAAAGGAAAGAGAACCAGGATAAGCAAAGCACTGCTTAAGAAGAACAAAGTTGGAGGCCTCTGACTCCCTCATTTCAAAATTTACTACATGGCTCCAGTTGTCAAAACAACCTGGTACTGGTACAATGAAAGATATATAGATCAATGGAACAGAATTGAGAATTCAGAAATTAACCCATCCACATATAGCCATCTGATGTTTGACAAAGGGGCAAAGTACATTGAGTGAAGAAGACATAGTCTCTTCAACAGATGGTGCTGGTAGAACTGGAAATCGATATGCAAAAGATTGAAACAATACCTTTACCTCACACCATACACAAAGACCAACTCAGCATGGATTAAAGACCTAAATGTGAATCCCTGATTTATAAAGATCATCAATGAAAAAATAGGGCCAAATTTAAGGGGTGTCCTGGTGTGGCACTGTTGGCTAATGTGTCAGACTGCAAAGTCATTTGAACTGCAAGTTCAGTGGTTCAAGCTCACTAGCTGTTCTTTGGAAACCCTATACAGGGTCACTATGGGTCTGAATTGACTTAATGACACTTAAGAAGAACAACAACAAATCCAGGGAACACATAGACTATTAAACATTGTGAAAATTACACAAACAAAAGAAGACAAGATAGATGACTGGGCATTCTAAAAATTAGAAACATATGTACATCAAAAGATTTCACCAAAAGAGTAAAAGGGGAGCCCACAGAATGGAAAAAAATATTTTGCAATGACGTATCATACAAGAGACTAATTTTTAAAATACGTAGGAAACTACAACACCTCTACAAGAAAAAGACAAGTAACCCAATTAAAATGGGCACAGGATATGAACAGATGCTTTACCAAAGAAGACATTCAGACAGCCAACAAACATATGAAGAAATATTCACGATCATTAGCCATTAGAGAGATACAAATCAAAACAACAATGCGATATCATCTCACACCAACAATAACAGCAAAGATGAAAAATGCAGAGAATTATAAATGCTGGCGAGGATGTGAAGAGACTGGGACCATCCTACATTGCTGGTGGAAATGCAAAATGGTCCAAGCACTCTGGAAAACAGTATGGTGCTCCCTTAGAGAGTTGGATATAGAAATACCATATGATCCAGCAATTCCTCTACTTGATATATATAGCCACAAGAAATATGAACCATAACGTGAGTAGATATATGCACACCAGTGTTCATAGCAGCGCTGTTCAAAATAGCGAATAGATGGAGACAGCCTAAGATGAAAGAATGGATAAACAAACTTTGGTACATACACACAATGGAAAATTTGCTACCTTGAATAATGACAGGGAAGCTGCAGGCCCCCACATAACATAGATGAAATTTGAGGGCGTATGCTGAGTGAAATTAGTCACAAAAAGACAAATACTGCATAAGACCATTATTGTAAAAACTTAAGAAAAGATACTTATACTAAATGAAAACAAACAAACAAAAAACATTTTTCTTTGTTTGTTACCAGTGGGGTTGGAGTGGAAGGGTTTAGGGGAGGTGGAGGGAGGTGGTGGTAAATCATCAGGTAGAGACAGACACATCACAGTTCAGGTGTTGGGGGCGGGCAGTGCACAGGAAGTAGAGGGGTGGAAGAACTAGGTAGATAAGTGAACACTGCGACAGGTTTGCATGGGCTAAAAGGCATGGAGGTAAATAGTGATGCATGCTCAACCTTGGAACAACAGGGCTCTGTGATACAGGGATCAAGGTATAGTTTGAAGAGGGGAAATAATACTAAGATGCTTGACTGTCTTATGTATATTAGTTTCTCTTCTGTACTATTGTAAAATTGAATCTTGAGTTAGATAGAAAGGAATGTCGGGAGACATGATTACAGAAAGCTTGTAAGCCCATCTTCAGCCTATAACTGATTGGACTACCTAAAAGGGGTTCTAGAACTTGCCCAGTGAAATAGGCCTCTTGCGGAGCCTTTGCAGTGTATAGGACCTTAGGTGGAATCCTGAGCCCTATCCAGAACCTTCTGAGGTGGGACATTCCTACTAGAAAGGACAAGCTTGGAACAGCTAAAGTGACATGAGATACATATTCAAAGAAAGATCATCAGGAAAAACAAAAAACAAAAATGCAATATGATTGGCTACTACAAGAATAAGCAAGCTGTTTTCCGGGAAACCATCAAGGCAAGCAATCAAGTTCTTTCAGGACAAACCCCCCCCCCCCACACACACACACACACCTCTAGGACTGAAACTTAAAGGGAACACATGAGCAGGCATGTAAGCTTGCTGGTGGCCATGTTGGTCTGCTGGTGAGTGGAAAAGGGGGAAAGGCAGCAATGAATACATGGGCTGAGTTTAACTATGTTCCACAGACTCCCATGGACCTGGAGATGAGTCAGAGAAGAAAAAAACTAGTTGGTCCAAAATATGCTGAGACCTAGAGACACCTGAGCCTATGGACAAGGACACAGCCGCAGAGGTCTAGAGCTGAGAGGGAAGCATCCAGCTGATATGGATAGGGATGGGCAACTTAGACATTGGCTACCTAAAATGAGGGGGCAATAAAGGCAAGAAGTGACTGGCTTACAAGGTTTAAAGGGTGAGCTTAGTTTAATAGTGTGGGGGGAAAGAAAGAGACCCACTGAATAATTTTCATCTTGTCTACTAGATGGGTCTGGTTAATAGAGATGGGGATAAGATTTTTATGATTCAATAATGAGTAATTATTATCATGACCTATTGTGACTCTCACAATTGTAAAGGTAGAAGTTTTGTAACAAAAACGGGAGTTTTAATATTACAGTCCAGAAACAAAGGACCCTAGGATCATCAAGTGAGAAAAGCACAAGCGGAATGCGGGACCTTATCCAGAGAAGCAGCAACACGAGAGAGAGATGGAGGCAGAGATGGGGGCATGGAGAGAGGGAGCAGTTGAGGACTCTAGATTCATGGAAAGTGAAGGACTAAGAGATGGCAGCCAGGAGGCCGACTTGCAGAATGTGCTTGTTGGTGGTGTAAATTATTTTATATGACTGAGTGTTTTAAAAAAGAGCTAACGTGAGTAGAGAGAAATACTATTAACTGATGGTACATGGAGGGGATTATAATCATAATGAAACAAGGTATATGATTTGGTGAATGTAAAACTGTTGATCTGCCCTGTAAACTTTTACTGAATCTACAATGAAACCCCTAAATTTAAATAAATAAATAAATAAAGTACTTTGGGGTGTGTAGATTCATTACTTGTAAGCACTTACTCCTGTTTACTGGTTGGTTTTTCACATTTAGTGAGTCTGGGTATGCCGTTGTCAGTCTTAGAACATGAGTGCACTGTTGTGGCTTCCTTTGCCTCTCACTGCACTGCAGACGGATAAAGGATGCTGTGGAGCCAGGCCTTGTCTCTATAAGCCGGGTCTGCCATGTGTGTTCTCTGTTCCTTCCTCCTACACCTACAAGCTGCTGAGGAACAGAATGTTGAGGTGCTGATTTTTGAAGTTTTCAGGACTGTTTGCACAGTATACAGCTTGCCACACCATGTGGAGAGATGACATGCTGCTTCAAGTCCAGTTAAGGAAAAGAGAACATATATATATATGTGTCTCTAAAATCTCATTTCATTCCAGAACTGTCATTTGTTTATTGAAGTTTTATTATCTTCACATGTAGACGGGCCCAGACAGAGGAGCTATGTCTGTATTTTAACAAAATGGCAAGAAGGACATGCAACCAAATTAAATAAAATTAACTTCAAGCACACATCCTAATTTTGAGAAGCATTTACACAATTATACAGTGTCAGCACAAGTCACTTATCCTGAAAGATTTTATTGTTGTGACCCTGATTTGGAAGTTCTCATACTTGCTATGCGTGATAAATTGAACCACGTTTTGCCCTGAAGTTTTAAAAGACTATAATTCAAAACATCTATAATCAAAGAAACTATAAGTAAATGAGATCTTACCAAATTGAATGTCTCTTTTAGCAGCATGATATGTAATCCGCCCCCCCCAATTTGGTAACTTTGGAGGAGCTCGGAAGTCTCTTCATTAAATGAATACCTTTCTTCATGTAGAATTGTGCATCAGTCTCAGGAGAAAAAACTTTATATGCACTTATCCTAGAACAAAAGACACCATGTCTCTGCTTTCAGTATCATTACTGCTATAGGCATTTATGTGTAAATATAAATGAAAACAATTTCTACAGAATTTCTTGTATTATGACTAAGATTAAAAACACATCTTCCATCACATGCTGTCATGTTCCTCAACGTATTTTCTTTGTTTACGCCATATATATTTATTCAGTATCTCGTACTTGCCAAGTATGGAGTCCTGGCGTGGAGCTGTGGGTTAATGCACTGGACTGCAAAGTCGGTTTGAACCTTACAATCAGTGATTCAAGCTTACCATGTTGCTTCTTGGAAACCCTACACAGGGCAGTTATGGGTTGCAACTGATTCGACTGCCCTTACCAACAACAACAGTAGTACTTGCCAGAGACTGTTCTAGGCACTGAAAATACACCAGTGAGCAGAACAAGAAAAAACACCTGTCCTCATGAAGCTTATATTCTAGCAGGAGAAATACGAGAAACAAAAAAGGAATTACCATATTTTAAATATTTACATTATATGGCATATTTGAAGTGATTTAAAACTATGGATAGAAAATGAACATATTTAGAAGGGAGTAAGTGAATTTCCCACCATAAATCTATCAGCTGGTTGTACTGTGGTGGCTTGTGTTTTTCTGTAATCTTGGAAGCTATGTTTTTAAATACTTAGCAGGGTCATTCATAGTGGACAGGTTTCACTGGAGCTTACAAAAAAAGACAAACTAGAAAGAAGGAAGAAGCAGTCCATTTCTGAAAAATTACCCACTGAAAACCTCATGCTGCAAGATGAGCTCTTCAGGTTGGAAGTCACTCCAAATATAACTGAGGAAATGCTGCCTCCTCAAAATTGAATCAACCTTAATGATGTAGATGGAGAAAAACTGATGACTGATGTGGCATGAGTCAAAATGAAAAGAAACTTCTGTAAACTTCCATGAGTAATTGGAACATGGAATGCATGAAGTACGAAGCTAGGAAAATTAAAAAATGAAATGTAAAAAGATCAGTATCATAGGCATTAATGAACTGAAATGGATTAGTACTAACTACTTGTAATCAGTAGTCTACTGATTAAAATGGATTGGTATTGGCCATTTTTAATCAGAATATTCCACTATATCAGAAATGACCAGTTAAAAAGGAATGGCATTACATTTATCATCAAAAATAGTAGTTCAAGGTCTATACTGAGATACAATGCTGTTAGTGATAATGTAATATCTATGTTTATATATAACCTAATACTTATACATCTATATGTGGAGTCCTGGTGTAGTGCTGTTGAATAAACACTGGGCCATATGTCAGTTTGACACTCAAGGTTGTTGGTTCAAACTCACCCGCTGCTCCTTGGAGACCCTATACAGGGTCAGTATGAGTCAATACTGATTCTATGGAACTTACAAACAACAAAACAACATACATCTATAAGGAAGGCCAGTTAATACAGATATTATTAAATTTACACCCCAACCACTAATACCAAAAACAAAGAAATAAAAGATTTTTTTACCAAATTCTGCAGTCTGGAACTGATCAAACATACAATCAAAATGCATTGATGATTAGTGGTGATTGGGTTGCAAAGACAGGAAACAAAGAAGGATCAATATGTTGAAAAATATGGCCTAGGTGATAGAAATGAAGCTGGAAACTGCATGATAGAATTTTGCAAGAACAAAGACTCATTCAAGACTCTTTTTCAACAACATAAATGGACCTCACCAGATGGAATATACTGGAATCAAATCAACTCCATGTGTGGAAAGACAACGTAGAAACTCATTGGCCCAGGATCCGGCTGTGTTTTGTTCTGCTGTGTATAAGGTCGCTATGGGTCAGTACTGACTTGATGGCACCTAACAAGATAGGGTGGCAAGCTCAAAATCAAGTTCCCGATGCTCCCCTAAAACCTGCAACTGGCTGATTTAAAAAAACAAACAAAACAAAGACTAAAACCCACTGCCATCAAGTCTCTGGCAGAGCACATAGCAACCCTATGCACAACAGAACGAAACACAGCCTGGTCTTTGGCCAACCTCACTACTGTTGCCACACTTGAGACCATCAATGCTGTCACTTGGCCAATCCGTCTTGTTTGGTGTCTTCCTCTTTTTCTTTGACCCTCCACCTTACCAAACATGATATCCTTCTCCAGTGACTGGTCCCTCCTGACAATATGTCCCAAGTATGAGAGACAAAGTTTGGCCATCTTGGAATGGGCACAAATATGGATCTCTTCCAATCAGTTGGCCAGATAGTTGTCTTCCAAATTTCTTGGCAGAGATGAGTGAGTGCCTCCTGTGCCACCTCACTTTCTTGAAAGATTTCAATTTGTATTCCATCAATTCCTGTTGCCTTGTTCTTTGCCAATTCCTTAAATGCACCTTGAATTTCCTCCCTCAGTACCATTGGCTCTTGATCATATGCTACCTCTTGAAACTGTTGAACATTAACCATTTCCTTTTGGTACAGTGACTCTGTGTATTCCTTCCATCTTCTCTTGATGCTTTCTGCACCATTCAGTAATTTGCCCAGAGAATCTTTCAATAACAAAAGTCAAGGCTTGCATTTTTTCTTTAGTTCCCCCAGCTTGAGAAATGCTGAGCGTGTTCTTCCTTTTGGGGTCTCTGATTCCAGATCTTTGCGCATTTTGTTGTAATATTTGGCTTTATCTTCTCAAGCTGACCTTTGAAATTTTCTGTTCAGCTCTTGGACCTCCTCATTTCTTCCATTTGCTCTATCATCTCCACGCTGCAGAGCAAGTTTCAGTATCTTTTCTGACATCCATTTTGACCTTTTCCTTCTTTCTTGTCTTCTTAATGACTTTTTGCTTTCTTCATGTTTGATGTTCTTGATGTCATCCCACAACTCTTCTGGTCTTCAGTCTTTAGTGTTTAATGCATCAAATCTGTTCTTCAGATGAACTCTAAATTCAGGTGGGATATATTCAAGGTCACATTTTTGTTCTCGTGGACTTGTTTTCATTTTCTTCAGCTTCAGTTTGAATTTGCATATGAGTAATTAATGGTCTGTTCCAGTCTGCCTGTTGACTGATGTTATGGAGCTTTTCCACAGTCTCTTTCTGCAGATGTAGTCAGTTTGATTTCTATGTATTCCATTTGGTGAGGTCCATGTGTATTGTTGTCTCTTACGCTGTCTAAAGAAGGTATTTGATATGAGCATATCATTCGTTTTGCAGAATTCTATCACACATTCTCCAGCATCATTTCTATCACCATGGCCATATTTTCCAGTTACTGATCCTTCCTCTTTGCTCCCAGCCTTTGCATTCCAATCACCAGTAATGATCATTACATCTTGGTTGCATGTTTGATCAATTTCAGATAGAACAAGTTGGTAGAAATCTTCTATTTCATCCTCACTGGCTTTAGTGGCTGGTACGTAAATTTGAATAATAGTGTTATTAACTGGCTTCCCTGTAGGTGCATGGATATTATCATATCACAGACATCATTATACCTCATGACTGATCTGCGTATGTTCTTTTTCACAATGAATGCAACACCATTCCTCTTCAATTTGTCATTCCTGGCATAGTAAACCGTGTAGTTATCAGATTCAAAATGGCCCTATAAGGCTAGCTGTAAGTTGGAAATGACCTAATGGCACTTAACAAAAACATTAGACATCCAATTGAAGGATTTATAAATCAGGAGGGTGGTGTTGACAAGAAATAGAATATGAAAGTTGCTGACAAGTAGGTGATATTTAAATCATGATGATATAGGAGAATATCAAGGATTCAAGCAGAGATAAAAAAGCAGAGCTAGAAAGTGAGGAATTCCACCATTATAGGTCAGAGAGAAGGGTAGAACAACCTACAAAGACTTAACAAAACAATTAGTGATGTAGAAGGAGAACAAATAAAGGGTGGTGTTCAAGAAACTAAGTGAAAAAAGTACATTTTGGAGGTAGTGACCTTGGTGTCACATGCTACTGAAGGAAAAGTCAGCTAAGGACTGAGAAATGGCTGCTAGATTCAGTAATATAGATATAATGTGTACCATAGCTGGCAGCAGTTTGAATGCAATGACGAGGATAAAACCCTGAGTTAGGCAGAAAGGGATTCTCTCTCTCTTCTTAACTGCTATCAAAGTGAGCTAAAAAAAATCATATTCAAATATTTGTTGACAATAAAATTTTAATGAATTCCTTTGGGAATTTGTATTTAAACTCTCAGAAAATTTTCACTTATTTTATCTGGCCCTAGCATTCTAAAGTGGCATGATTTTAATTATCTTCAGAGTTCACTTATGAACAAAACAGCCAAGAGTACTTATGAGCATTTAAAAAAAAATATTAACTTATTTTATGCCATAAAATTATATTTTCAGATATTGGATCTAGATAAGCAATATTAGTAACTTGTTTTTATCACATCTTGATAATTAATGTAAGCACTTATTCTTCTTTAAGTACCCAGAGGATTTAACTTGTCTGCTGTATATGCATTGCTTCCCTGACAATAAACTCGTTCAAATTTTTTATAATACCTTTAGCACTTAGACATATTTTTTAAACGATTGATAAGCAATAAAAATTTTGTTGACTTAGGTTTTTTGTACTTCACTCTAGCTGATCCTGCCCTCTTCGTATCCACGACTCACTCAGTAGTGGGAGAATGATAATAGAAAACAATCAGAGAACAATTCTTAGACTGAGAAAAGCCCCAGCCTTGAAAAGACTCTATTCCAGAGAATAAGGGCACATGTGAGAAATCAATAGCAAGAAAAGAACAGTAGAAGGCAACAATCAAAGATACATTTGTGACTGGAGACCGAATTAATTCTGTAGATAATACATGTTCAAAGGATTGAAATTCAAAAGTGTTCTGTGTTGGTTAGAGAAACATATTGAGGAAGTTCTTAAAATACTCCCTCTCTCTATCAATAATAAAACATATACACATTTATAGAAAAAAAAAATTTCCTGTTCCGTTATGGGGATTTTTTCTTGCCTATAAAATTATTTTAAATATAATTTCCAATAGATGCAGAGTATTATAATGTGTGACTATGGTGGTGATGCTGGTAATAGTTGTGTGCCTAGGAGTCAGTTCTGATTCATGGAGTCCTGTATAGGTTTCTGAGACCAGAAATCTTTAAGGAAGAAGAAAATCTCACATACCATAATCTATTTAACTTTTCATCCAGACTGAATGTTTAAATTTTTGTTCTTTTTTTTTTTTTTAATCATTATATACCAAACTAATTCAACAGCACTTAATGACAACAACAAATATACTAATTAATGTGGAAAGCCTTATAGTCATGTTTTTGTACATTTTTTATATTTCTGTATATTGCATCTCTAAATGGGGAATTGGAATGTCAGAGACACTAGTGTACACAGAGCTTTTTAAAGCTTTTAGTCCCCCCCTGAATTTGCATATAAAATATACACATCATATTGACCTTTAATGGAATCCTAGTGTGATTAAAATAACCTATTTTATTTTTCTGTTGTGAGTTATAAAGTAATTTCTACACACATTTTTCTAATGAATATCCTGCACCATTCTTATTGATTTGTTGATAAAACATATTAATTTTATATATCTTTAAAACATTCTAAACTTATTACACAAATTTTAATTTTGCATATTATGGTTTTTGTTCTCCTATTACTAATTGTTGTTGTTGTTGTTGTTAAGTGCCCTTGAGTCGGTTCCGACCCATGGCCACCCTGGATAGGGTTTTCAAGAAGCAGCTGGCGAGCTTGAACCGCCGACCTTGCAGTTCAAATGGCTTTGCAGTCTAGTGCATTATCTCACAGTGCCACACCAGGACTCCATATATTCTGTTTAATTCAAGGCTCTCACGAGAACCAGAACTAATGAGATAAATATAGAGATAAGGTATGTTGTTGTGTATCATCAAATTGAGTATGTCTCATAGTGACCCTAGAGGATAGAGTAGAACTTCCTCATAGAGTTTCCTAGTCTGTCATCTTTACGGAACTAGATATCCAGGTCCTCTTGACCCTGCTGTCTGTTACTTCAAGCTCTGCTGCTGGCTGCTTCTGGACCTCTGTTTGTCTTCATAATTATCGTTTTTGACTGTGTTAACAGCTTTCATGAAATTCCTCCACTCTGTCTCTGGTTCTCTTTTTTGTCATTCTGATTCTTCCTTCTGCTTCGTTTTCTGCTTCTATCTGTCTCTAAATCTTCTGTTGTTGTTAAGGGCATTTGAGTCAGTTCCAAACCGTAGCGATCCTGTATAGTATTTCAGAGGAGCAGCTGGTGAGCTTGAACCGCCAACCTTGCAGTTCATACTGACTTTGCAGTCCAGTGCATTAACCCACAACACCATACCAGGGCTCCATATATACTCCAGAAAACAACTCCTAGTCAGTATTAAGGCATGACCTCTCCCAGAGGGAGCCACATACTGGCCAATTCCCTCTTCTTCTTGTTGTTATTAAGTACTGTCTAATTGGTTCCCACTCATAACCTCCCTATATAGGATTTGTGAAGAGTAGCTTGTGGGTGTGAACCTCCAACCTTGTGGTTAGCAGTCCAGTGCTTGTCCTACAGTGCCCACAATCATTCTATTTGCCTAGCAGGCTATAGTCACCTAATTTGCAAAGCCCATAGGTACTTTATTTGCATGGACATATAGATCTACCAATCAGAGTGCAGGCTGCAGCCCAGGGCTAGACGAAATATAATCAAGTTTTCAGTTTACCCAGGAACTGTCAATCAATCTGTATAAAAGTAACAAATCCTATAGGAATGCAAACTAGGGCAAAGGGAACGCCTCAGAGTGTAGGGGTAAAATCTCTAAAGCTGGTTTTCAAAAAGGATATATAAAAGAACTAACCACAATATCATATAGATTTATTATGAGGAATTAGTTTATATCATAATGGGGTCTGGTAAATGCAAAATCCATAGACCTGGAGACAGGCAGGACATTCTGACAATCTTGAATCCCAAGTCTGTAGGTCAGGCAGTTGGGGAGAGACAATGTTTATTTATAGTCTAGAGGTGGGATCATCCCTTTGGGAAATTTTTTAATTTTTGCTCTTTTGCTTTCATTTGATTAAATAGAGACCCACCCATGTTATAAAGGATAATTTGTTCTACTTGGAGTCAGCTAATTTAGATATTAATTACATGTGTATACTTAATAGAAGCATCTAGAAAATGTTTTACCCAACAACTGGGAACTATATCCTAGCCAAGTTAACATATAAAATTAACCATTATATCACAGTGCTAAAAATATGACTACTTTATTTCTGCTAACTAAAAATTTTATATTAACAACATCTATTGTTATATATTTCTTGTTGTTAAGTGCCATAGAGTCAGTTCCAACTCATAGCAACCCTGTATAGTTTCCAAGAACTGACTAGTAGGTTTGCACTGATGACCTTGTGGTTTGCAGTCCATTGGTCGTCCTACAACACCACACCAGGTAATAATAGCTAAATATTCACTTCTTTTCTTTTAGTGTTAATATTTTAATCAAATTATAATGCATCAACATTCATTTAGTAACAATAATTCATTTATAAATGCTTGGCTTTAATATTTTCCCCAAGTCTGTTTTTAATTTAAGCTATATTCTAATATACTGAAAATGACAAAAGAACATAACAAAAATAATGAGAACATAAAATTTTTACCCAGTATGAATTCATATTAACATTTTAACATATTAATTTCAGATCATATAGTATATATGAATTTACTGATTAAATCTTTTTACTTATCTGAAAATCAGTTCTTTTCCTATCCCACTAGTCTCTGTAATAATAAATGGGCATATAATTTATTACCCATCTTTTGTGCTTTTACTCTGTGTACTTATATATTGTTGCTAAGTGCCGTTGAGTCATAGTGAACCTGTATAGGGTTTTCAAGAAGCAGCTGGTGAGTTTGAATTGCTTACCTTGTGGTTCACAATCCTGTGCTGATCCTACAGCACCACACCAGGAGTCCATATACCTATATAATAATAGGCAAAATGGAGTCTTTTTCTAACTTCAAATAGATAGTATTCTGTTGTAGCTCCCTGAAACTTATCTACTTTCCACAATTACATTTGGGATATATACAGGCTGACACATATAAATCTACATGATTCTTTGTAACCATTCTATAGTATTATGCCGTATTAATATATACAATAATATTTATCCATTCTCCTATTGATTATCATTGACTCATGATATGTTGTTTCAGGATAAGCACTGGACTATTAACCACAGGTCAGCGGTTCAAACCCACAAGCTGCTCTTAGAAACTCTATAAAGGGTTGCTATGAGTTGGAACCAACTCCATGGCACTTAGCAACAACAATAATTGATTATCAATATAGCTTGTTCTCAGTTTTTGTTTTTTTGTTTTTGTTTTTTTTAAATAAAGAATCAAGCTATGAACAAACTCATAGATGTATCCTTGTATACATGTAAGAGTTTATTTTAGGTGGAGTCCTGGTGTGAATATAGGATCAGCACTGGATGCTAACCACAAAGCCTGTGATATAAATATATACGCAGTTCCTTGGAAACTCTATACAGGGTCATTATGACAACAAAACTAAATGTAACATTCCTAGATGGCGTATAATGCATTATTTTCATTTATCCTTGAAACTATTAAATAACTCTTCAAAGTACCCTTGAGAAAAGTAACTGATATCTTTAGATCTCTGTTACTTTGTCCAGATGGTGTGCCATTGTGTTGGTTCAACTCATAGCGACCTTTCTTGGGGTTTTCCAAGCCTGTAAATCTTTAAAGGAGCAGAACGCCTCATCTTTCTCCCACAGAACGACTGGTAGTTTTGAACTGGACTCCAGGTAGTATACTGAAATAGTAACTACTTTCTAGGTTATTATGAGGTGAGGATTGTGTTGTTGTTCTGGCCCATTGAATTGGTTTCAGCTCATAGTGACCGTGCATAGAGTTTTTGAGAGCTGCTGGTGGGTTTGACCTGATGATGAACAGTCCAGTGCTTATCCTAAAGCACCCCACCAGAAGATTAGATTCGCCAAGGTTTATATTATATCTATTAAAGCATCTGATAAGAGACCAACAACAATAAAACCGCAGCCCATTGGCATCCAGTCAATGCTGACTGCTAACAGAACTTCCCCATGGAGTTTCCAAGACTTTAAATCTTCATGGAAGCAGAATGTTGCACCTTTTACTTACTGAGTGGCTGGTGGGTTCAAACTGCAGCCATTTCAGTTAGCAGCAGAGTGCTTCACCACTGTGCAACCAGGGCTCCTATGATAGCGAACAAGCCCTGAATAATTGATGTTCATATTATCTAGGTCCTCTATTTATCTGATTGAAACTGACAGTCTCAGAAAGCTATTTAAGGATCTAGTCAGTATTTGTTTTTTGTGAGTATGTGAGCAACATTCACACTCTTTCCATCTAAGGATAAATTTCCATAAACTGTAAATATGCCTTCCTGTTTACCACTGTGGATGAGGTGGTATGACTCTGAAGCAGGGTGACAGCAAAAAAGAAAGATACTTGAAAATAATAGATGAATGTGAGACATTTTAGAGAATTCTCCTACAGCCGTAGTAACCGATTCTTGTCAATCAGCTGTGGAGGGTTAGCGGTGGCAAGAATTTAGATAAAATTCACTCACAAGTTTAAGAAACTTGGAGTATCAAGATTCTACTAACAGAAAATGGGATATTGGAGTTTAGAACGGTTTTGGAAAAACAGAAGTCAGGTGTTAGAAAAGGTAATTCGCAGAGGACATCTTGGTGGCATTGAAGAGTAGTCTCATGAAAAAGAGAAGCTAAGGAAAGTGGAGGAGGTTAGAGTTCAATTTGAAACTATTCTGTCTGAGAACTGTTTAAAGACAGAGATCTAGAAGAGAAAAACGTAAAGGGTCTGTATTGGGAAGTGTTTATGGGAGGAGATATAAAGGACTCTTTTTATATTGTTTAGGTTTTTTCTTAATCTAACCCAAAACAAAACAAAAAGAAACCAGTTCCTGTGGAGTCTTTCCTGATTCATTGCAGCCACATGTGTGCAGAGTAAAACTGTGCTCCATAGGGTTTATCAAGACTGTGACTTTTAGGAAAATCACCATGACTTTCTTCTTGTTTCCTCTGATTGGGTTCAGACCTGTAACTTTTAGGTCGTGGTGTGGTGTTGCAAGATCAGCACTGAACTGCTAATCACAAGGTCAGTGGTTCAAACCCACCAGCCACTGCTTGGAAACCCTGTAAGAGTCACTATGAGCTGGAAATGATACTTAAAAATAATAGTAGATTTTTTTAAAGGGATAATATGGTTGGGGGTGTAGAGGATAGGGTTGGGGGGTAGAAGAAAAGGGCTTACTTTCCAATCTCTAAGATTTTAATACAAGTGACATGCAGTAAAAATTAACATCCATGTAGTAATGATGGATGGAAGGAAAATATAGTGGGAGACTGCTGTATGAACCAGGGACCAGTAACCAAGTAATTATAATCATATAGCTGGATAAAAATATACGAACATATGTGGGAAGAAACAATGGAGAAGAGGTAGAAAAATGGCTTTTTATATCACATTCTTCCTTTTTTTTTTTTGGTTAAAGCAAAATCTGAAGAAAATAGAAAAAAAATTTTGCTATCTGGTACATATGAGTAATAGTCAACTTGTTACATTAGATTAGGTTTCTGTCTGAGATATTTTATAATTTTTTGTTTAATTAAAGAAGGGTTACAAATTTTAGGATAATAACCTTGGAAGTTACAGGAAACATGTTTAAATCTAATTTGAAATATTAGTTGGACTCCAAGTAAATTTAAGATGGGAACTCACTATTTACCTTATATATTTATTTTAAACACAAGAAATAGGAAATGAACTAAGTCGATCAGACCAATAACATTAGGAAAGAAGAACATGTTTGCTATTAATTAAAAAAAAAAATTTTAAATAATTCAAAATTGCTTTTGAATTATTTGTCTTAGACAAGACATATCATTGACTTTTGTGGGTTTTTTAAAAAATCAATGTTAGAATCCCTTCTTCCAAGAATTCTGCATATTCTGTGTGTAGCAGAATAGTTACAGGCTGAACAGTTACTGGTTTCTCTACTAGTTTTGTATATAGCCGTTCATGAACTGAAAACTTCACTCTTCAATTCTTTTCTTTTGAGCAACTTATTCTGATACTTGTATCACTTGAGAAACTGGACCCTTGTGATTTTTTTTCCTTATACTCATTCAACTAAATGAGTTTCCATAGGAAAAAAGTGACAGCAAGCATTGGTCTGTTAGAGTAAAGCATTTCTACCAGTTGTATGGCATTGGATGCTTCTTGTAAATTAATGCAAACTTCATTAAAGAAAATGACAGATGGCATATGGCTGCAGGCAAAATGCCAGTCCACATGATACATAATGTTCTAGTTCAGGATAAAGAATGTTTTTAATCACCTAGAAAATGTCTTTTTTTTTTCAAATACTACATTAGCAAAAGATAGACATATAATTTGGTTTATATTGTGAGATGGTGTTTTCTTAGACATTTTATGAATTTCTTCTGACATAAAAATAACATTACATTTGACAATATTATGAGAGACAACATTTGACAACATTATAAGAGACTGAACTTAGATCCCTGCTTTAGTGTATGTATTCTTCTTGAGTGTTTAGTGTATGTAGACTTCTTAGAATGCTACTTTGGTCCAAAGATTCAAAGTTGCCATGGGGAAATCCCTGATGGATCCACATTAGGCCATTTGCCAAGGATTTTGTTGCATTGTCCATTAAAAAGAGGTAAGACCCTCCTCCTACCAGAACCCACATAGTGGAGGCTTCGAGAGAGTTTCATTGTTGGTCATCTAAACAAACAAAATAACAAACCAGGAACTAAATTTTTTCCCACCAATTGTTTAATTTTTAAACTAACTGTAACAGTGAAAGAAATAAAAAATGTCAGAGTTGACATCTCTAACCTCAACATTGACTTATAGATGTGACCTTTTATCACAGCATTTTTCTACTATAACAAAGGCATAATTACTGTACACTGATATTTTAGTGCACCAGTGTCATGGCTTTGTAGCACAAACACTGAGCTATGAGCCACAAGGTCAGCAGTTCAAGCCCACCAACCACTTCCTGGAAGAAAGATGAGGTTTTTCTGCTCCCCAAAAGGTTTATAGACGTGCTATGAAATGGAAACTCTTCAACAGCACTTAGTAGCAGCCACAGCAACAACAACAACATTTTAGTGTGCATATTTCTGGTAATTTAAATTGCAATGAAAGCAAGCAAATTGCTTTGCATCTCAACCTATATTTAAACATTAGTATCAGTTCTCGCTATTAATTTTACCCTGCTTTTTACAATGAATATTTCCTGAGGACATCTTAAATGGCTGCCTCTTCAATGTGAATTATTGAAATATCAAGACCTTTCTGGAGAACAAAACAAAATAAACATTAAAACCAAGAAAGATAGACTTGAAAAGACATACTTAACTATTAAGGATTATAGAGAGAGAGATTGTGTTTTTCAACTTTTTATTGTGAGTTGAGGGAAGGTTTACAGAGCAGATAATCAGTTTACATTCAACAAATCATATTCTGTCTTTATTATTACATGGTTGCAATCCCCTCTCTGTAGCAACAGTTGACAGTATTGACCTCTGTTCACTGTAACTATTGCATTTCTCCCCGTTTCTCCCACTTCCTTCATCTTTCCTCTGCTAACCTCCTTCTTGTTGTTATTACATCCCTGTCATGCATGTAAACGATTGTCTACCCTATAGCTGTAAATAATCTCCCCCATAATCATCATAGATTGTTTCTTTTATCAATCTGTCATTGATAAAACCTTTTAAAAACTTTTTTTACAGCATTGTTCTCATGCACTGCTTGTCCTCTTGTGATTTACCAGTTTCATTCAGCATAATATACTCCAGAATCAACCATGTTGTGAGGTGTTTCACAGATTCATCATTCTTCTTCAACATTATATAGTATTCCATTGTGTGTATGTACCAAAGTTTGTTTAACTATTCTTCTGTTAATGGGCATTTAGGCTGTCTCCTTTTAGCTATGTTTCTTATAGACAATATTTTGAAGAATCCTGTTTTCTTCTCCATTCTGCTCTCCATGTCTCTTGACTAGTATACTTACTCTATTTATACTCAGTGTAATTATCAACAGGTATGAATTGTGTGTGTGTGGTGCTGCAGGATTCTTGGTTCTACATAATGTTCTATGCTAAGTTCATTTTGTTTCTGGGTTTTCTGTTCATTCTCATTTCTGTTGTGTTAATGTTTACTAAAACTTGCTGATTTTCTTCTTTTTTATTTTGATGTGTAGGTGTATTATTTTTCTTTGAGGTTACCTAATAATTCATTAATTTCTCTCCCCTCCCCCCCCTAAAACAGTCTGCTTTATCATGAAATCTAGTTGACTTCCTTGCCACTTGAAAATTATGTTCCCTCTTTTTGCTTTGTGGTTGACTTCATTATACCTCGATGTCTCTAGTTCCCTATTTTCATTCTTGCAGGTTTGCTTTACATTAAATACTTCTGTATTTGGACTGAGTTCAGGTGGTGATGTCATGTATGGTAATCTCAGCTTCTTGTCTGCTCTTGTTGGTACTCAGTCAAAAGAACACTTTTTGTAAAGTTGGTCTGGTAATTACTAATTCCTTTCATTTTTGTTTATTTGGAAATGCCGTAATTTCGACATCATATCTGAAGGACAGCTTTGCTGGGTATATGATTCTTGATTGGCAATTTGTTTTCTTTCAGAGTTTTGCATACGTCATCCATTGCCTTATTGTTTGCATGATTTCTGCTGAGAAATCAGAGCTTAGTCCGATTTGTTCTCTTTTATAAGTAACTTTTCGTTTTTCCTGAAGCGCTCTCAGGATTCTTTCCTTGTTTTTTTATTCTGGAAACTTTATGATATGTCTTGGTTATTTTCTTTTGGGATCTATCCTGTTAGGGATTCATTCTGCTGCTTTTATGATATATTCTCATCTTTCCTGATAGGGATATTCTCTTCCAACAAGTCTAACAGTTTTCTCTGTGCTTTTTATTGTCTTCTCTTGTTCTGGAATTCCAATCACCTGTAAATTGTTCCTTTTCATGGTGTCTCACACAACTCTTAAGCTTTCTTAAGATTTTTTCATTCTTTTTTCTGATTTATCATACAGTATGGAGTCCTGGTGTGGCACCATGGGCTAATGCGTCAGACTGCAATATTGTTTGAACTGCAAGGTCAGTGGTCCAAGCTCACCAGCTGCTCTTTGGAAACCATACACAGGGTTGCTATGGGTTGGAATCGACTAGACGGCACTTAACATTAACAATGATATCAGTATTAGGAAATTTATCTTCAAATGCACTAATGTGAGATTCTCATGCTTTGAATTTTCTTGTTTGTCCTTTCAATATATTGTCCATTTCTGAAATCTTAGTAGTAATCATTTGGATTTCTAATTACAGATTTTGTATTGTTTCAAAATTTGCACTTAGTTTCTCTGTCTGTTCTTAACAAAGTTTTCCTGAATTCTGTTAGTTTTTTCTCTGTTCTTCTTGTTTTATTTGATATTTCTGTCAGTCCATTGAAGGTATCAAAATATTGTTTTGAATTCTTCTTCAGTTAGTTCCATTACTGTTTTTTTCCTTAGAAATATTTGCTGTAAAATAAATGGTCATTGATTTGAGTCATTCTCTCTTGTTTCTTTGTGCAAGCTAAAATTTTCTATTGTCTCTAGGGCATTGTGGGGTTGTCTTGTTTGTAAAAATAGTGCAATCATTGGAACCAGAGGGGAGATATCTCTGGTGGGCTCCTGAAATTCAAGGAGCTCATATAGTGGTTGTGGAAGTGATATAACAGCAGAATTCCTGACCCTAGATGGAGCTCTTATTGGCTTTGGTTGTTTGTGTTCAGGGCACTCAATCTAGAAGTAGTTCTTGGGGGCCCTTGATGGAGATGGTGTCACTATCTATTAGGATCACAGGGAAGCTGGGGGCAGGGTGACTGGTTCAATGCTGAACCAGTGGCTCTGCGCATTTTGTAGATCTAGAGTCGAACCCCCTGATTCCTGGCACCAAAATGGCACACCAAAGCAGTGCAGCCTGCCCCCAATTCACACTGGCATGGCTCCCAACCACAGGGCTTTGAACTCTCAGAGAGTAGGATCTGGGGGTTAATATGGGTGGGAGCTAGTCACACATCTTGTCACCCAGGGAACATGAAGAAACAGAAGAAATCATGCATAAAGTATCTGCTCTGTCAAGCCTTCCTCCATTGCCAAAGCTGCTCACAAGATGGTGGCGCTGCGTCTCATCATCCGTTCATCAGTCAGTCTCCCTCTCTCGCTGTCCCTGATGATCTTCTCCATCCACCTCTCCAATCTTTCTTCTGTAATTCAGGGTACAAGAATTTTTATCTCTGCATGTTTTATTGGCCTCTTGGATCTTTGTTGGAGAGGGTCTGTGTTGTGCATCTGCCTAGTCTACCATCTTACAGTAGGCCATACATATATAAATTTATGGGTGGAAAATGTCAAACTGTTTCTTTAAGGAAACACAAGGAGTTATTAGGTATAGTTTACATTTTCTTTATTATGATGAATTTTAAACACTATATAAGCCTTTTAAGGAGTGTCAGACTGTACTTCACCCAAGATAGATTTGTCCATTTTTCTGGAAGTTCTTGGTATATTTAATATTTTTCACCAACACCGTAGTAAAATGGTATACATTTTTCTTTACACTTCCTTATTCATTTTTCATCTTTCACATGCACCCCTCCCTTACTGACTCGTTTAATGTTCCTCTCATATATAATCTGTAATTGACTTGTTTTTTTGGTTTCCATTTTCTGACAATTTTTTTTCACTTCTCATTGAGCCTTGTTCCCTCCTAAAAAGATAACACACCAAAATAAGTGAGACCTTGGACCACTAAACATGTGCAGAAAGAAACAGTTACAACCTACAATAGACCTTGGAATGAAAGAATTCTGGTCAAGGAACAAAATATCCTGAATAGTATTTACAAGCGAAAGGTCTAACAGTCACTACCTGGCCAAAAATCTTGGCCCTGTACCATTTCTCAAATGTCTATTAAATGTTCATAACCCTTTTGTTTCACTTCCTGATGTGTGTATATAAAACAGTAGCTTCCCTTTGTCCAGGGAGTTTGTGTTGGTGACTCTGATCCTGTCTGCCTCTTTATTTGAGCACCAAAGTAAAGCTTCCCTTTTTCGCCATTATCTAATCTCTGTCTCTGCTTCTTAACTGTGCCTCGCAAGACTTGGATTGGTAACAATAATTTGTTATGTTCCACACAGTCAAATGTCTTTGCATAGTCAATAAAATAAAAGTAAACATCTTTCCAGTGTTTTCTGCTTTCAGCCAAGATCCATGTGACATCAACAATTATATCCTTCATTCTATGTCCCCTTCTGAATCTGGCTTGAGTTCCTGGCAGTTCTCTACTGTTATACTGCTTCAACCATTTTTGAAGTATTTTCAGCAGAATCTTGCTAGTATGTGATTGCATGAATAATTTGTTTTTGAAAGATCCACATAAGGCTGGTCCCTATGAGCTGAAAGGTGAAGCTATCCCAACTGTCACACTAAACCACTCCATAATCCTTGACTATCAATCACCACTCCTCCCTTCCCTCAAGTCCCAGGGTTCTGTAACATGCTGCAACGTCTCACAGAACTCATAATTGTCAAAAGAAATGACTCACACAATTGTTGAGACTGGCAATTCCCAAATTCTTAGTTCACAGATCAGTCGGGAGGAATCTTCTCACCCACGTACTCTCAGGAGTTGAGGAACCCGAATTGGCAGGTCAGATGACAGATTGTAGATGCACAATGCTGCACAAGCTGGTGAATCAGGTCAGATAATGGGCCAAAAGTTACATGAACTGGAGGTTAAATGTAATGAGCTAGATACAAGATCCAGGGCAAGAAAGCAAACTTACAAAGATCCAGGGCAAGAAAGCAAAGCAGTCTTATAAATTGGAGTCAGACCATGCCCTAAGGGAATCTAAGGGTGGTGACTTGAGTCACACTCTCTAGTAAGGTGGGAGCATCCTCAATCCTTAGTTCCACTATAATTTTTACCCCCTTGGTTGTTGTTATTAGGTTCCATTGAGTTGGTACCGACTCATAGTGACCCTATGCACAACAGAATGAAACACTGCCCGATCCTGGGCCAACCTTACTATCATTGCCACGCTTGAGCCCACGCTTTGCTAATGAATATCTCTGGAGGTCTTCCTATTTTTCTCTGACCTTACCAAACATGATACCCTTCTCAAGCTACTGGTCCCTCCTGACAATATGTCCAAAGTATGAAAGATGAAGTTTGTCCATCCTGGCCTCTAAGGAGCACTCTGACTGCACTTCTTCCAACACAGATCTGTTGGTTCTTTTGGCAGCCCAAGGCACTTTCAATATTTTCCTCCAACACCATAACTCAAAAGCATCAATTCTTCTACGGTCTTCCTTATTCACTGCCCAGCTTTCACATGCATATGAGGTTATTGAAAATACCATGGCTTGGGTCAGGCGCACCTTAGTCCTCAAGCTGACATCTTTGCTGTTCAACACTTTAAAAAGGTTTTGTGCAGCAGATTTGCCTAATGCAATACGCCATTTTATTTCTTGACTGCTGTTTCCATGAGTGTTGATAGTTGATCCAAGAAGAATGAAGTCCTTGACAATTTCAATCTTTTCTCTGTTGATACGAATGTTGTTTATTGGCCCAGTGCTGAGGATTTTTGTTTTCTTTATATTGAGATGCAATCCATGGTGAAGGCTGTGCTCTTTGATCTTCATCAGTAAGTATTTTAAGTCCTCTTTACTTTCTTAGTCCTATCTTAATATTTACTCCTTATTAACTCATTTCAAAATGGGTCCCAAATGATAGGCATCATTTTGTGTGTTTGTTAAGTGCCAATGACTCTATTCCAACTTATAGTTGACTTTATGCCTCAAAGCAACCTTGAGGTCCAGTGCTTATCCTATAGCACCACACCAGGACTCCAATCATAGGCATAGAGGCTAGAATTTACAATATATCACAAAACAGAGAAATTTGACTGGAAGGGCCATGAGAAATAATTAGCTGTCCTGTGGTGATATTAATGACATTATTTGATAATTTCCACATCCTGTTGGATCCCCTGTTTATGGAATGGACACAAATATGTATCATTTCCAGTTTGTTGGCTAAGCAATTGCCTTTCAAATTTCTTAGCATAGGTGAGTGAACACTTCCAGAGTTGTATTCCTTTGTTGAAACATATCTGTTGGTATTACCTCAATTCCAGGAGTCTTGTTTTTCACCACTGCCTCTAAGTCATCTTGGACCTCTTCCTTCAATACCATGGGTTCTTGATCATATGCTACCTCTTTTTTTGTTTGTTTGTTTTTTGTGTTTTTAGAAGTAGTGATAACTAACATTTATTCATACAGCATGACAGAAGATTTGCTAGGTAGCTTTCATATATTTTCTCACTGAATTCTCATAATACTCTATGTAGAAGTGACATTGCTGCTGCTGTTATGTGCCATGGAGTCGGTTCTGACTTGTAGTGACCCTGTACAGGGTTTCCGAGACTGTAAATCTTTACGGGAGCAGAAAGCCTCATCTTTCTCCTGCAGAACAGCTGGTAGTTTTGAACTGCTGACCTTGTGGTTCGCAGCCCGATTCGTAACCAGTAAGCTACCAGAAGTGACGTTACCATTACTTCATTGACTAGGAAACTGAATTTGGTGAAACAAGAAACTTGCTCAACTAATAAGATATGGCAGTCAGAGGAGATCTCAGATTGTGTTATTCCATACTGTTCTTTTCTATAGTTTTTATTGTGAATTGAGTGATAGTTTACATGGGGAACATGAGCTTTACATTCATCGTTTCATTTCAATGATTACAATCTCCGCTGTTCATCAGCATTCAACAGTATTTGCTTCTTTTCCCTGTGAGTTTTTTATGCGGATAGGGGGATATACACAAAAACATTCAGAAATATATTATCATTTAAACAACCAAAGGACACATTCAGCGAGACTTCCTCTTGGCCACCAGCACCTGGCCTCCAGCACACAGCCTTTCTCTTTCCATGAGTCTAGAGTCCTCAGCTGTTCCATTTTCCATGTCTTCATTTCTATCTCCATCTCTGGTGTCACTCCTTCTTTGGATAGGGTCCCATATTCCACTCATGCTCTTCTCCCTTGATGGTCCTAGGGTCCTCTGTTCCTTGACTGTAAGATTAACTACTTCCCTTTTTTTCTTACAGAACTTTTACCCTTACAGTTGTGACAGACATAATTAGTCATGATATCAATTATTCACTATTGAATTATAAGAGTCTTAGCCCCATCTCTTTTTACCAGACCCAACTAGACAAAATGAATAATATTCAGTGGGGATTCTACCTTTCCCATCACATTCTAAAACTAAATTTCCTCTTGAAAACTTATAAGCCAGTCACTTCATGCCGTTAGAGCCCCTCCCATTTTAGGTAACCAATGTTTAAGGTGCCTGTCCCTATCAACCCTGTATACAGAGGGGATAGAAATTGATCTTTGATGTGGAGACCCATTCCCTCTCAGTTTATATTTTTACCTACTATATCTATAAGTAGGAGCTCTGGTAGCGTAGTGTTTACAAGTTGGGCTGCCAACCTCAAGGTCAGAAGTTTGAACTACTAGCGGTTCCATGGGAGACAGATAAGGCATTCTGCTCCTGTAATGATTTGCAGCCTCGGAAATCCTGTGCAGGGTCACTATGAGTTGGAACCAACTCCATGGTACTTAACAACAACAACAACAACATCTATAAATATAGATCAAGTTCATCAAATTGTACTTATGCTGTCACTTAAAATGATTGAATTTCTACCAAAATTTTGTTAGAGTGACTCTGGGTATTCCTTCCATCTTCTTTTTTTTTTTTTAAGGTTTTTATTTTGGATTTAGTGAAAGTTTACAGGGCAGATCATCAGTTTTACATTCAACAAATCATACAACTTGTTTCATTACAATGATTATAAACCCCTCCATGTAGAGTTAACAGTATTTCTCTCTATCCACTTTAGCTTTACAAAAATCAAAAAACAAAAAAAAACACTCAGGCATATATAATAATCTACACCTCTAAAAGACACATTCTGCAAGTCAGCCCCTTGGTGACCAACTCTTAGTCCTTCTCTTCCCATGAATCCAGAGTCCTTAGCTGCTCCCCCCTTTCCTTGCCCCCATCTCTGCCTTAGTCTCTGGCATCACTTCTTCTCTGGATAAGGTCCACCATTCTGCTTGTGCTCTTCTCCCTTGATGGTCCTAGGGTCCTCTCTTTCTGAACTGTAAGATTAACCACTCCCCTGTTTTTGTTACAAAACTTCTACCTTTACAATTGTGACAGTTGCAATTAGTCATGATAACAACTATTTACTATTGAATCATATGAATTTTATCCCCATCTCTTTTCACCCAGCCTATCTAGACAAGATGAAAATTATTCAGTGGGGACTCTTTCTTTCCCCACACACTCTTAAACTAACTCCCTCTTGAAACCTTGTAAGCCTGTTACTTCTTGCCTTTATTGCCCCCTCATTTTAGGTAACCAATGTCTAAGTTGCCCTTCCCTATCTACCCTGTGTACAAAGGGGTTAGCATTGATACTTGATGTGAAGACTCCTTCCCTCTCTGTTGATATTTAGAGTTGCTGCCTCCATGAATATAGGTCAGGTTCATCAAATTGTAACAATTTATCCTTGTTTATCAAATTTTTTTTTTTTTTGGTAATCTTCCTCTAGTTGAGTTCTGATTATCAAGCCATCAAAGCTAGGTCAAATGGTTACTATCTGTAAGTTTGGGTTTTCTTGTGCTTCTCCCCTCACTCTCAGCTCTAGCCCTCTGTGGCTGTGTGCTTGTACATGAACTCAAGTGTCCCCAGGTCTTACTACATTTTGGACCAACCAACCCTTCCTCTTCTCTCTCTCATCTCCAGGTCAACGGGGTCAATGGACTGTGGTTGAACTCAGCCCATTTCTTCATTGCTGCCTTT
>NW_006408557.1:1651045-1652576 GCF_000296735.1 Chrysochloris asiatica
ATATCACATTCCATTCCAGGTAGTTGGTGGTTATGTGCTGTGGAGTCAGTTCCAAATCATAGCGACCCTGTACAGGGTTTTGTTTTGTTTTTTCTTAAATGTTTTATTGTGAATTATGTGATAGTTTACATGGGAGAACATTGGTTTTACATTCATTCTATTGTATATCGTCTCATTGTCATGGTTACAATCCCCTCCATGCAATCCTTCCCCCGTGCAGCTTGCTTATTCTTGTAGTAGCCAGTCATGTTGACATTTTTGTTTTGTTTTTTTCCTGATGATCTTTCTTTGAAGATGTATATCATGTCACTCTAGGTGTTGCGTGCTGGTCTGCTTGTCCTTGCTAGTGGGAATGTCCCACCTCATAAGGCTCTGGATGGGACTCAGGATTCCACCTAAAGTCTTATACCCTGTAGAGGCTTTGCAAGAGGACTATTTCACTGGGCAAGTTCTAGAACCCCTTCTAGGTATTCCAATCCATTATAGGCTGAAGACGGGGTTACAAGTTTTCTGTAATCATGTTTCCCAATATTCCTCTCTATCCCACTCAAGTGTCTATTTTACAATAGTAGGCAAGGGAAAACAATATTAATAGGACAGTCAAGCATTTTAGTATAATTTCCCCTCTTCAAACTATGCCTTGATCTCTGTATCTGAGTCCTGTTTCTCCAAGTTTGAACATGCATCACTGTTTACCTTTGTCCCACTTAGGCCATGCAAACCTGTCTCAGTGTTCCCCTATCTATCTTTTTCTTCCACCTCCTCTGTCTTCTTGTATTGCCCTCCATAACACCTGAACTAAAAACCCCCACCCCAACCCCACTGTTGTGGTTACCTTATATTCCATTAATTCTTCCCTCTATTTAAGACAGTCTATTTTATCCTGTATTCTACCTGAATGTCTCACCACCTGGATCTCTGTTCCTCTGTGTTTACCTTCTTTCACATTGTAATTGTTTTGATCATAAACTGACCTCCCAGATCCTCTGTTTTTATGATTTTATTCTGTTCTTCACTCTTACATTTGTTGATTGAGTTCAGGGTGATGCTGCCATGCACATCATTTCTGGTTGTTGTCTGTTCTTGTTGGTTCTCAGTCCATAGAACTTCCTTTAGTATGTTTTTCAAAGCATGGTTGGCTTTGGAAAAATCCCTTAGCTTCTGTTTATCCTGGAATGTTTTGATTTCATCTTCATATTTGATTGACAGCTTTCTGGGTATAGGATTCTTGGTTGTCATTTTTTTTTCTTTCAGGGTTTTATATATGTCTCCCCATTGCCTTCTTTCCTGCGTGGTTTCTGTTGAGAGATCCGAGCTTAATCTGATTTGCTTGCCTTTGTATGTTATATTTCTCTTTTCCCTAGCTGCTTTCAGGATTCTGTCCTTGACTTTGATTTTGGAAAGCTTGATTATATATGTCTTGGTGATTGTCATTTAGGGTCTATACTTCTTGGAGTTCTTTGAGCTTCTTGAATGCTTATCTTTTTGCTTTTCAGGTTGTTAGGAGAACTTTCTTCCAGAAGCTCTTCAA
>NW_006408557.1:1653652-1662485 GCF_000296735.1 Chrysochloris asiatica
CCTTATGAGAGTATGAGTGGGGGTAGGGTGTCCACTTGCTCCAGCACTCCCTCTAGTCACCAGAATGTAAGTGCACAGACAGGTAGAGACTAATGAACAGATACAAAAAAAAAAGAATGTCCACACCTTTACCTCCATGGTTCTGTCAGGCATCCATGGTTGCTCTGATCCTTTCCCTGCTTGGTCTCAGCCAAGATGATGGCTCTGGGAGCAGCTGAGCATCTTGAATTAGAAAGCACTGGATTTCTTGCTTCTGAGGCAAATTCCCACACAAATTCTTCCAGTCTTCTAAATATTCCTTTATATGTGGTTCAGAGTTCTGGCACCATTCCCTGAGCCTGCTTTTTCTGGTATTCTGTGTTGTTGCTGATTTTGCTCCTCACTGTACGTCTACCTGATCTGCCATCTTGTTTGTTCTCTTCCTTCCATCTTCTTTTGATGCTTCCTACATTGTTCAATAATTTGGCCATGTTGTTGTTGTTGGAATCCTGTTGTGGCTTCTTTCAATGTTGCAACTTAAGGCTTGAAGTTTATCTTCAGTTCTTTCAGCTTTGAGAAGTGCTGAGCATGTTCTTCTCTTTGGTTTCTCTGACTCCAGTTCTGTATATTTCATTATAATTACTTTGTCTTCTCTGATTGCCCTTTGAAATGTTCTATTCAGTCCTTTTACATCATCATGCCTTCCTTTTGCATTAGCTCCTCTACATTCAAGATCAAGTTTCAGAGTCTCTTTTGCCATTTGTTTTTGTCTTTTCTGTCAATCCCATGACCTTTTGTTTCTTCATGCATGATATTCTCAATGTCAGTCCACTGATTTTAGTTCATTAGTGTTCAATATGTCAAATGTCTAATTCAAAAGATCCATAAATCCAGGTGGGATATGCTAAATACTATTCTTTGAATTTTGTAGATTTGCATTATTTTTTCTGCTTCAACTTGAATTCACACATGAATAACTGATGGTCTATTCCATAGTTGGCCCTGGCCTTGTCCTTACTGATGATATTGAGCTTCTCCATTATCTCTTTCCAGAGATGAAATCAATTCAATTCCTAAGTATTCTGTCTGGTGATGTCCACCTATATAGTCTGCATTTATGTTGTTGAAAAAATGCATTTGCAATGAATGAGTTTTCAGTCTTGCAAAATTCTCTCATGAGATCTCCTTGGTATTTCCTATCACCAAATAACTATTTTCCAACTCTTTATTCCAGTGTTCACATTGCAATCACCAGTAATTATCAATGCATCTTGATTATATGTTTGAAAATATTAGACTGTAAAAGTTGGTAGAAATCTTCATTTTGGGCATTAGTAATTGTGGATAATTTTAATATTAGTCTTATTATCTGGTCTTCCTTGTAGGTGTATAGATGCCCTATAACTGAAAGCGTTGCACTTCAGTTAAATAAATCTTGAGAAGGTCTTTTAGATGATGAGTGTGAAGCCATTCTTCAAATTTCTATTTCTGACATAGTAGGCCATAGTATTGTTCCACTCAAAGTTGCAAATGATAACGGATTTCAGCTCACTTAATGCCTATTATGAAATCTTGGTGTGGTATTGTAGAGTAAAAACTGGACTGATAGGTCATTTTGAACTACAAGGTCAAAGGTTCAAACCCACCAGACACCTCTTGGAAAACCTATACAGGGTTGCTATGAGGGGGAACTGACTTAACAGGACTTAATAACAACAACAATGTCTTTTATAGCTATCTTTAAGTGTTCCATTTTGTTTTTAATGACTTCCAACATTCTTAATTTCATTGTTACTGTTGTAAAGTGCTATCAAGTCGGTTCTGACTCATAGTGACCCGTTTCTGAGGAGTAGCTGGTGGATTTGAACTACCAACCTTTTGGTTCAAACCAACCTTGTGGTCCAGTTCTTATCCTACAACACCACACCAGGAACCTAAGAGGATTAAGGTCGGGATGGTACTGTATTGTCAAGTTGGTTCCAACTCATCCTGACCCTTTATAGGTTTGTGAGGCAGTAAATCTGTACAGCAACAGAAAGTCTCATTTTTCTCCCATGGAATGACTGGTAAATTAAACTACTAAACTTTTTGTTAACAGTTCAATATGTAACCACTATGCTACCAGAGTTCCTTATATTTAGCTTCTTACTTCCTGTCTATTAATGGATGTTTGAAGTTATTTCCTCTGATTTTAAGTTGTGTCACATCAGAAATTTATTCCTGAAACCTTTATTCCATCCATGTCAATAATGTATACTCCATTTTGAGGAGGCAGCACTTCCATTGTCATAATTTGGGGGGCCTTTAACCAGTGTGTCCATATTCTGACATTATATCAGAAATAGATTTGTTACTGTTCAAAGGTTTTCACTGGCCATTTGTTTCAGAATAGATTGCCAAATTCTTTTTCCTAATTTTAGTTCTGTTGTTGTTGGTGGTGTTAGGTGCCATTGAGTCAGTATTGACTCATAGCGACCCTATATACAACAGAACGAAACACTGCCTGGTCCTGGGCCAACCTCACAATTGTTGCCATGATTGAGCCCATTGATGCTGCCACTTTGCCAATCCATCTCTGGGAGCCTTTCTCTTTTTCTCTGGCCCTCTGCCTTACCAAACATGATATCCCTATCCAGTGACTTTTCCCTCCTGACAATATGTCCAAAGTATGAGAGACAAAGTCTGGCTATCCTTGCCTCCAAGGAGCACTCTGGCTGTACTTCTTCCATCACAAATCTGTTTGTTCTTTTGGCAGCCCATGGTGCTTTCAATATTCTCCTCAAACACTGTAACTCAAACACATCAATTCTTCTATGGTCTTCCTTATTCAATGTCCAACTTTTGCATGCATATGAGGTTATTGAAAATACCATGGCTTGAGTCAGGTGCACCTTAGTCCTCAAGCTGACATTTTTGCTCTTCAACACTTTAAAAAAGTCTTGTGCAGCAGATTTACCTAATGTTGATGGTTAATCCAAGAAAAATGAAGTCTTTGACAACTTCAATCTTTTCTCCATTGATAAGAATGTTGTTTATTGGTCCAGTGGTGAGGATTTTTGTTTTCTTTACACTGAGATGCAATCCATACTGATGGTGACGGTCTTTGATGGTAAGTATTTTAAATTCTCTTCACTTTCAGCAAGCAAGGTTGTATCATCTGCATATCACAGGTTATTAATGAGTCTCCCTCCTATTCTGATGTCATGTTTTTTGTGTGCTTCTTTGATTATGTGCTCAGTATATAGATTGAATAAGTATGGTGAAAGAATATTACCCTGTCGCACACCTTTCCTAATTTTAAAACATTTGGTGTTTCCATATTCTGTTTGAACATCTGCCTCTTAGTCCATGTACAGAATCCTCATGAGCACAGTTAAGTGTTCAGGAATATTCATACGTCACAATGTTGTCCATAGCTTGTTATGATCCACGCAATTGAAAGCCTTTGCATAGTCAATAAAGCACAGGTAAACATCTTTCTGGTATTCTCTGCTTTCAGCCAAGATTCATCTGACATTAATAAAGATATCCCTCATTCAATGTCCTATTCTGATTCTGGCTTGAACCCTTGGAAGTTCTTGGTCAATGTATGCTTGCAGCCATTTCTATATTACCTTTAGTAAAACTTTACACGCATGTACAAGATATTGTCCGATGATTTCTGCATTCTGTTGGGACACCTCTCTTTGGAATGGGCACAAATACGAATCTCTTCCAATCATTTGTCCAGATAATTGTCTTGCAATTTTCTTGGCATAGATGAGTGAGTGCCTCCAGTGCCCCCTCTCTTTATTGAAAGATTTCAATCTGTATTAAATCAATTCCTAGTATCTTGGTCTTTGTCAATTCCTTCAATGCACCTTGGACTTCTTCCTTCAGTATATTGACTCTTGATAATATGCTACCTCTTGAAACTGTTGAACATTGACTATTTCCTTTTGATATAGTGACTCTGTGTATTTCTTCCATCTTCTTTTGATGCTTTCTGCGTCATATAAAATTTGCCCAGAGAATACTTCAATAATAAAAATTGAGGCTTGAATTTTTTCTCTCAGTTCCCTCAGCTTGAGAAATACTGTGCATGTTTTTCCCTTTTGGTTTTCTGACTCCAGATCCTTGCGTATTTTGTTGTAATATTTGACTTTGTCTTCTTCAGTTGGCCTTTGAAATTTCCTGTTCAGCTCTTGTACCTCCTCATTCTTCCATTTGCTTTGTCATCCCTATGGTGGTGAGCAAGTTTCAGAGTCTCTTCTGAAATCCATATTGATCTTATTGGCTTTAGCGGTTGGTGCATAAATTTGAATAATAGTGGTATCAACTGGTCTTCCCTGGGTGCATGGATATTATCCTATCACAGAGAGCATTGTACTTCCTGACAGATCTTGATGTGTTCTTTTAGCTGATGAATGCAATTCCTCTTCAATTTGTCATTCCTAGCATAGTAAGCCATGTGATTATCAGATTCAAAATGGCCAATACTAGTCCATTTCAGGTCATTAATGCCTAAGATATCACTGTTAATGCATTCCATTTCATTTTTGACAATTTCCAATTTTCCTAGATTCATACTTTTGTACATTCCATATTCTGATTATTAATGGTTGTTTACAGCTGACTCTCTTCATTTTGAGTTGTGCCCCATCAGAAAATGAAGGTTCTGAGGGCTTTACTCCATCTGCATCATCATGATCAACTCTATTTTGAGGAGGCAGCTCTTCCCCAGTCTCATTTTGTGTGCCTACCAACCTGAGGGGCTCATTTTTTGACACTATATCTGGCAGTATTTCTCTGCTACTCATAAGGTTTTCAGTGACTAAATATTCGAAAGTAGTTGTCTCTCCTTCTACCTAGATTGTCTTCATCTGGAAGCTCATCTGAAACCTGTCCACCGTGGTTGATCCTGTTGGTATTTACATTACCCATGGTATAGCTTCCAGAATCATAGGAACTCAGAAGCCATCACAGTACGACAAACTAATGGACGAGTGATAGCTTGTGAGTTGCTGGTGTGGCTGTGGGTTAATGAGCTGGACTACAAAGTCAGTTTGAACTGCCCGGTTGGCAGTTGAAACTCACTACCCAAGCCTCAGAAACCCTATACAGGGTCACTATGGGTCAGAAGCATCTCAGCGGCACTTAACAACAACTAATTTTAGTCTAGAAGCTGTGCTGAAACCTATCCACAGTAGGTAACCCTGTTGGTATTTGAAATATCAGTGGCATAGTTTCTAGCTACTTAGCAACACACAAGTTATCACAGTATGACAAACTAACAGACAGATGATGATATTTCATCTCACTAATTTGGCCATGTTGCCAGGAGGAACCAGTTCCTATGGGACATCAGGCTTGACTAAGTAGGGCCAGTAAAAGAGAGGAAGACTCTCAACAAGATGAATTGACACAGTGATTTCAAATATAGCAATGATTGTAAGAATGGTGTAGGACATGTCAGCACTTTTTCTGTCGTACATAAGGTTGGGTTGCTATGACTTGGAACTGACTCAATTTCGTAAGAAAAATAGCAACATATAAGCCTCAAATGCAGTGATCTAGTTCCCTTGTAGTTCTCAATACCCCTTCTTGGATAAGGCAAGATACCCTCTTGATACTGCCTTTGAAACACATGTTTTGAATTTTAATGAAGTCTCGTTCATCTATTTGTTTCCTTTTGTCCTTTGTGCTTTTGGTATCATAAGCAACTATTGCCTAATCTAGGTCACACAGATTTATGATTATATTTTCTTCTAATAATTATATAGTTTTATTTCTTACAGTTATGTATTTGATTTGTTTTGACTGAATTTTTATCTATGGTGAGATAAGGGCTCAAATTCATTATTTTGCATGTGGCCATCCAGTTGTTCCAACACCTTTGAATTGCCATGGTACGCTTGTTGAGAATCAGAAAGTTTATTTCTCGGCTCCCAATTCTGTTTCATTGAACTAGATACTTATTCTTATTCTACTACTTTGCAGTCTTTGTTACTGTAACTTTTGTAGTAAGTTTTGAAATTAAGCGGTGTGAGTCCTGCAAAATATTATTTTTTCAAGATTTTTTTGCATATCCTAAATACTTGCATTTCCATAGGATTTTTAGTCTCAACTTGTCAATCTCTGAGAAAAAAAATAAACTGGTATTTTGAGTGGATTCTGTTGCATTTATAGATAAATTCAAGGACATTTTTAATAATATCAAGTTTTCCATTCTATGAACATGAGATATTTTCCTTTTATTTCTTAATTTCTCTTATGATGTTTTATATAAAATTGGCATAGTGCACAATCAAAAATACCTGGGGAGTGGCTAGCTTACAAATGTAGAATATGTACATTGTTTGCAAAAAACTAATGTACATCAAAACCAGAATCTGCCAGGGACAGTGATACTGGGCTTGTTTGTGTTGAGAAATGTGAATGATGTCTTGGAAATGTAAGATTCTTTAGGGCCATAGAATTATAGGTCTGTCCATTTTGTCTTTTGCTTTGTTTGACTATGGCACATTGTAGCAAAAGCTCTCCAATATGGTCTTATCAGGAAATGTAATTTTAAGGTATAAACTAAAACTTTCACAGAAAATTGATATAAAATTTATACAACAAAAGTCATTCTAAGCAGCCAATGGCAGATATGTTCCTGAAAGATGACATTAAAACCAACTGCAATAAATGGAATAACTAACATTTTACAAGCGCCAAGAGCTTCTAATTGAATGGAAACATTGAAAGGCCTTTTGTAAACGTAAAGCATCAATGTCTAATTTAATCATTTTAGAAATAACATTTTCTTAAATCAAATTTCCTTTAAGCATCCACAACTGTATTTAGTTGTTTGTTTTACTTTTTGGAATGCATGACTAGTAGTTCAGTTTTTAAGTAAAGAGGAGCCTCCATTTACCTTTCTTATATTCTATGTGATATATGAGTATGTAAGCTGAATTTGGCAAACAATTAGCAGACAATAGTTCAGCCATTTTGTTTTTACCTTGCTAAGACAACAGAGAGAATGTGAAGGTGGCATTAGAGAAACCATATTCTGATTTCTTTTTAAAAACCCTACAAGTACTTTTCTTTTAGAAAACTAGAGTGTGTCCTCCTTAAGCCTCAAAGGTGAAAAAAATATATGTATATTTCTAGAGAATTTCAAAGCCAACTTTGTCCTATGAACTAATTTCTATGAAAAAGTGAGAGTCAATTTGTGATCTGGGTTGGCAGAGACCCAAATATTCAATAAGAGAGGTAGTGTAGGTAATCAGAACTTTCTGAGAAAGATGGAAGTACTAGGAACCTTGTAGCTGTGACATTACAGTAGCAAGTCATGGGGACATTTTTATTCTAAAACTTGCTAAACCTAATGTTGAACCATGAGAGCAAATGCTGGCAAGGACTCAAGGAACACCATGAGGTCTTCATAAGAAAAACAAGACACAGCACACAGATGGAATTTCAAAGACTGGAGAGGAGAAAAAGGCATGAAAGTTGAATACCATGTATAGGGTTGATGTTACGTGCCGTTAAGTTGGTTCCAACTCATAGTGACCCTATACAGAGTTTCCAAGGAGCAGCTGATGGGTTTGACCTGGCATCCTTGTGGTTCACAGTCTAGTGCTTATCTTTCAGCACAATGTAGAAAATATCAGACAAGCATTAATGAAATGTTAGTGTTTGTTTATTTGGTTTTTTTCTTCTCTCAGTAAAACACAGTTAAAGGAGTGGACTGTGAAGAAGGAATAAGACATCTCATGGTTTCCTTCGGAAACTTTTTGAAGAAGATAAAACAGGACAAATTAGTCTATGAGGGAAAGTCAAAAAGTATCCATAAAAGTTTTGGGAGGTTATTGAGAATATTGAGCAGAGAAGCAAGATGGTCAAAAGTATATCTTAAAGAGAGTGAACCCTTACAGAAACATGGAGAATGGATTGAAGGGAAGGGACTACTGTTAGGGAAATTAGGTATGTATTGCCATGTTTTAGATGAAAGTCTACAATAAGGTGGCTCTGTATAGCATCCTCGCTACCTATTGGTGTCCTGGTGTGGCACTGTAGGATAAGCACTGGACTGTTAATCACAGGTCAGCAGTTCAAAGCCACCATCTGCTCCTTGGAAATCCCGTATAGGGTAACTATGAGTCAGTACTAACTTGATAGCAACAACGACAGTAACACCTGTTGTTGCGGAGTTGATTCAGACTCACATCAACCTAGTAGGACAGTTTCCAATAGTATAAATCTTGATGGAAGCAGACAACTACCTATTTCTCCCTTAGAACAGGTGGTGGGTATAAGCCACAGACCTTTTGATTAACAGCCAAACACTGTGCTACCAGGGCTTCCGGAAATATCAGCATATTTCTTTTAATTTGGCTTTTGTTTTATTAGGGGCTCTAAGGACCAGCCTTTCTGTTGAGGAGACCCCACAACCCAAGTTAAGTGGATGAATGGCGGTGCCATTTACTGAAATAGGTATCAGAAAAACAACCTCAACTTCGTAAAGTAGGATGAGGAATTCCGTGGGTATGATAAATTTAAAGTGCACATAAGTTACACCATTAGAGATATATAGAAGTCAGAGTTGAGGATATTAAAAACAAACAAACAAAACCCCAAATTTGAACATTACATTTTAATACTCTGAGGGGATGCGACACCAAGAAAAGAGCACAAATTAAGAAGAGCTGAAGTTGTCAGGCTAGAAGCTTAATGGGACTCAATTTCTTTCTTTTCTTTTCTTAATTGTTTTATTGTGAATTATGTGATAGTTTACAAGGGAGAACATTGGTTTTACATTCATTCTATCGTACATCATCTCATTGCCATGGTTACAATACCCTCCATGCAATCCTTCCCCCGTACC
>NW_006408557.1:1662823-1682978 GCF_000296735.1 Chrysochloris asiatica
AATTTCTCTCTTAAAGATTTAAGCCTTCAACTCTTTTGTTAAATACTACTCCCCACAGGAATCTGGTTTGAGAATACTTAAGGCATTGAGAAGAGGATTTCACTATAACATTAAGATCCTTCTGAGGGTTGTGATTCTGACTAAGTGAAATAGTGGAGAAGATAGCAAAATTTTAGGAACCAATTTATGCATATTAGATCACATACTTGACATTCACAAATATAATAGGCCTATTTTCTGTTCAAGCTGCTTGAGTTGGATGAATCATTACCTGACCCTGATACTGGTTCACATTTGCTACTTACTTTTCTGAGATTGTCTCCATCTATAAAATGGGATAGAAACGCCATCTTCTAAGAGTTAAGCAAAGGAATGAGCTAACCTACATAAATCTTTTACCCCAGTTCTTACGCGTTGTTGTTGTTAAGTGCTGTTGAGTCCATTCTTACTCATGGTGACCGTGTATAGATTTTCAAAGGAGAAGCTGGTAGGTTTTAACTACCTATCTTGAGGTTAGCATTTCTGTGCTTATCCTAAAAAATCATGCCAGGACTCCATTCCTGTGCATGTTGTTGTTGTTGTTAGGTGCCATTGGGTCAGCACCGACTCATAGCAACCTTATGCACAGCAGGATGAAACACTACCCAATCCTGGGACAACCTCACAATTGTTGCCACGCTTGAGTCTGTTGATGCTGCCACTTGGCCAATCCATCTCGTTGGAGGTCTTCCTCTTTTACTCTAACTCTCCACCCTACCAAACATGATATCCTTCTCCAGCGACTGGTCCCTCCTGACAATATGTCCAAAGTTTGAGAGACGAAGTTTGGCCATCTTGGCCTCCAAGGAGCATTCTGGCTGCACTTCTAAAACGGATCTATTGGTTCTTTTGGCAGCCATGGCACTTTCAATATTCTCCTCCAATACCATAACTCAAAAGCATCAATTCTTCTACGGTCTTCCTTATTCACTGCCAGCTTTCACATGCATATGAGGTTATTGAAAATACCATGGCTTGGGTCAGGCACACCTTAGCCCTCAAGCTGACATGTTTGCTCTTCAACATTTTAAAAATGTCTTGTGCAACAGATTTGCATAGGAGCTGTTTAATAAGAACTTTGTCCTGAAAACATATATCTACCTCTCTGCGTTACTTAATAACAATTTCAACTCTAACTAGTCAATGAATGGTGGACTTTGACTCTCAAACATATTATTATTTTTACCTACCTTAAAAGGTAGGAATTCATAAACCTTTATTTTAGGACTATATTTAGTGTTTAACTAGATTTTTTTATTATTATTATTTTCAAAAAACTTGTGTCTACAGGGTGGTGGTGGTGGTATGCCCTTTAAGGGAGCAGAAAGCTTCATTTTTCTCCCACAGAACAGCTGGTGTATTCAAACTGTGAACTATGCTATTAGCAGCCCAGTGCATAACCACTCTGCTCCCAGGGCTCCTTGTGTCTGTAGAGTAAAACATGAAATTGCATTATGGCTACTTCTAAATGTTGACTTTTTCTAGGAATTACATTTCCTTAAACTAACTGCCTTATCCCAGTGCCTAGCAGAGTGACTGTTTGAATGTAAACTCTTGGACATGAATTATTTTCTTTAGAACCTCTGGAACTCTAGCCAGATCATACTAATGAGAATCACTTAGCTTCATCAAAGTTCCACTGATCGCTTTACTATACTTCCAGATGTTAAATGAAATTCTCAATGGAGAATGTTCAAATTGGAAGGGGGACCTCAGAGGTCATTTAATCTAACTGCTTTATTTTATGGGCCACAAACTGTTCATTTTAAATTTGGGGTGCTCAAGAGCTGATGATCACATTTCCCCTCTTATTCTTATATTATGGTTGAAAGAATCCCAGCTATGCATTTCCTGTTTACATATAAATATAGAGAGGATTGTAGGGAGAACTGGTAGCTGAAAGCGGAGACAGAAGATTGGGGAGCAGAAATACAGTATGTTACATGGTCCTGCAGCCCCTCAAGGGAGCTATAATTAATGTGTTCGAGGAAAATGCTGCAAGGAAACTAATCTAAAGAACATACTGAAACAATTTGGCCCCAACTTTCCAAAATAAATAAAGAGAAAAGAAATCGCCTTCAAGCTTTGAGGAAGCATGAGGAATTCCAGCAAAAAAGGAAATTTGTTGAAAGACTGAGACGGGGCTGGTAATAATAGCTGGTTAGAATGTAAAGCCTCTTTTAAACTTAAGCTTCCTTACCATTTGTCAGCACTCAGTGGTCCTGCTCCAGTCATTAAGCATTCCACATGCATGTCACTCTAATTATGGGTCAGAGATTGGCTATGGCACACTGACTGCTCTTTCTTTGTATCTTGATAACTTGTTTTTTTTATACCAGTTGATTTCCCACTAGCCCTTCCTTCCTTCTCTCCTCCTTGCCTTTTTTTTTTTTTCGATTCGTAAGCTTGTTAAGTGATCCAGAGTTTAGAATGATTTTTTATTGCATGTCACTTGATATGAATGCTGAGAGTTCCCTTGAGAAGAGTTATTCCACTTCTTGTCTACAATCTGTAATAAGAAATTCACTTTCTGTCCAACCCAGTGCATAACTATGTGTAAAATTTAAAATATAAGTTTTATGAAAAAATACTAATTTTAAATACAAATTTTTATATACTGATTCTTTTGTTTCTCCTTAACTCTGTTTGATGTATTTGTTTATTACAATGCAGGTCAAAACTTTTTGGAGAAGTTCATTTCATGCTTGGTTCCAATCACAGTGAGTGTGTGCTTCAAAGATGAGGTTTTCAAAACATCTGCAACAAATCATTCAAGGGTGTTTGACTTAATAATTCCAGACTCACTGAGTCAGAATTCATGTAGTTAAGTCTGAGGAATCCATAGTTTAATCAATTCTCCAGTATGATATTAAAGTTCAAGAATTATTCCCAGACCTTAGCACTACCTATTCATAGCATCCTAACATTATGTACTCACAACAAAATATTCTTTGCCAGGTGATTATTTTTATTGCTTGGTATGGCGATCACAGTTAGAACAACAATTCTGTTGTCTTTCTCTGTCTGTTATAGTAGAGTTGTAGGTCACTTCAAAAAATATCAGTAACAATGAAGATGGAATAATATTTTATATGTCCCAGTTGCTATTCTAAGTGCAATACATAAATGAAACCTCACAGCAATATTTTGCATGCAGTATTATTATTTTACAGCTGAAGCACAGGAAAGTATAAAAAATATTTATATATCAAGTAACCAGTAAAGCTGTGATTCATATATAGGCATTCTCACTCAAGAGACCATAAACCTAGCCAATGTTTTCTTTATTTCTTTACTTATCATGAAATATGCTAAGTGTTGTCGAGTCAACTCCCACTCACAGCGATCCTATATAGGGTTACTGAGGAGTGGCTGGTGGGTTTGAACTGATGACCTTGTGGTTTGCATTCCAGTGCCACTTGGGAGATAGTAAAATTCCTTTAGAAGTCCCTTGGTGGCACAGATGGTTAAGTGATTATTAAGAATCATATAAAATGGCTCTTGTTGTTGTTGTTAAGTGCTCTTGAGTCGGTTCTGACTCATAGTGACCCTGAAGAGGATTTCTGAGGAGTGGCTGGTTAGCTTGAACCACTGACCTTGTGGTTCAAACTGACCTTGCAGTCCAGCATATTAACCCACAGGATTCCAAAAATGCTTTTATCAATTATTAAATTCTTTATATACAGATATTTTAAAAAATCTGACCATTGAACAATACAAAAGGATAACTTAATACGTACATATATTGAATACAAAGAAATTTCTATATGTTTCCTGTTGGTACAGGCTGGCCCTTTTTCAAGGGATTTTTCTACCATTTCCCTCCAAGACACACAGTGCAAGGGGAGACCTATAGTCAATAACTGATTTCTGAAGATCTTTAGAGGATATGCCATTGGGGCTGAGTTGGAATGGTTGAAAATGCAGAAACGGAGGAGGACAGATTCTAGTTGGAGGGATCAACATATATGAAGGCCCAAATGCATTAAAGACCAAAGTCACTTCAAAGATCATGGGTTTTTCAAGAGCTAATGCCAGGTGAAGGGAGAGAAATAATATCAGGTGAAAGAAAGACATATTTATTGAATTAGATGGAGCTTTGATCTACAAATTAAAAATTCAGATTTGCCCTCCTCTCAGTCATACATACAGGAGCTCTGATAGCATAGTGGTTGCAAGTCAGGCTGCTAATCTCATGGTTGGCATTTTGAAACTACCAGCGGTTCTATGGGAGAAAGATGAGGCTTTCTGCACCCATAAAGATTTACAGCCTTGAAAACCCCATACAGCGTCTATATGAGTTGGGACGGACTCCGCGGCACATCACCATCACCAGCAGTCTTACATGCAGTGATTTATGGAGGAGACCTATCTGAATCAAGTGGGGCTCCATCATGCCGTCAAGTGAAGAGACATGCTTCAGCTTCTTAGGGTGAGTGAGTCATGCACTTGACTCATGCACGTACAATGCGTAGAAGAACTCATAGTGTAGGAGCCCCAATTCCCCCTCTCTGACATAGCCATTTATGTTGGGAAATAGAGATAAAGTATGAAAGATGTGAGAACAAAGGAAATGTATTAGTTCATGTTAACGTGTATGCACATAATTATGTGCATGGACGTAACTATCTATGTGTTTATGTACGTAAGATAGAATGATTTATGTTTATACCCCAAAACTTAGAAGTTAAAAGGAAAAGCTATACAATAATTTTGTTTTATTATCTTGCTATTCTTCTGACATATTTTGTCTTAGTCCTTGAACTAATAGGTTTTTAGCTACTATGGTAATTATAACACTTAAGAAAATGCTATGTACATGTGGATCCTAGCTTATATCTGAGAAGTTTTCAATATCCCTGGTGGTGGTTATGTGTCGTGGAATCAGTTCTGACCCATAGCGACCATGTACAGGGTTTCCGAGGCTGTAAACTGCTGACCTTGTGGTTCGCAGCCCTATTCGTAAACACTACGCTACCAGAGCTCCTTCAATATCCCTACTGACTAATAATTTATTACTTTTTCTGAGCATATTAAAAATCACGTATGAGACAGTATCCCTAAAAATACATTTCAATCTGTACTGTGGTGGTGGTTATGTGCCGTGGAGTCGGTTCTGACCCATAGCGACCACATACAGGGTTTCCGAGGCTGTAAATCTTTATGGGAGCAGAAAGCCTCATCTTTCTCCCGTGGAACAGCTGGTTGTTTTGAACTGCTGACATTGCGGTTCGCAGCCCAATTCGTAACTACTACACTACCAGACTACTTACTCATCGTCTATCAGAATCTTAAATTCATAGTGAATTCTTTGTACCTATTCAAAATCAACAATAGAGAAACCCATGACTCTTAAGTTGTTTCCAATTCAAGCAGACCCCATCAGATAGAGTGGAACTGTCACAGAGGGTTTTCAAGGTTGTAATCTTTACAGTAGCAGACTGCCAGTATCTTTCTTCTGTGGTGTGAATGGTGGAAGCAGCTGAACTTTTGGTTAATAGCTGAGCTGCTTAACCACCAAATCACCAGGGCTCCTTACATATCTGTTAGTAATACCAATATGAAATTCACATCTAGTAGGAATATCAATAATGTATGCTTGTTAGTCATTCTGATAAGAGATTTCAGCATCTGTGCCATTGACTTTATTGGGAAAGAATGAAATAACAGCCAAGCTTTAGGAATAGCTTGGTTCCTTACTTCTTTAGATTATAGTTCCTGGTGGCTATTAGTGGCATTAAAATAATTTTCCTTTGTTTGACTGCAAATGCTTCATAGGCTGAGCAATTTTCAGCCTTCCTCATATAGGATATGTTTCTTAAAGGACCCCCACCCCATCCCAAGATTAGCTGCCTGGCTATCTTTGTTTTATCTACAATGTTTGGAGCTGTTTTCAGTCCCTTACTCAGTGGAAACATTCCGGGTATTTGCTGTTACAACTGATCTCAGTTGGAATGTTTCATTCCCGACACAGACTTGAAAAGAACATCATGAAGGGACATATCATTCAGAAGTGTTCTTTTAAGCAGTAGGAAGGCAAACTGCTCACAGTCTGTGTCAAAGAGAGATTCTCTTAGAATATTTCATGTGTGGTGGTAACATTTGTTTATACTTATGGACTTTAGACATGTTACAGGAGGTACCAGTCATTGGAGAAGGACATCATGCTTGATACAATGGCTGAAGCAATGGGCTCAAACATTGTTGTGTCTGTTGTGCATAGCGTCACTAGGAGTTGAAACTAACCCAATGACACCCAGCAACAGCAAACAGATATTTGCAAAATTCAAAACTCAGACTAGAATCTCAGACCATAGTGGCCAAAGAACATGACTTTGTTATACAGAAAATGGATCACGGATATAAGAGCTTTGGAGATAATGGGAATAAGGCACTGTCCTAATAAAGGAAGACTTTGCTGTGACAACACCGTCGCCTACAATGCTGTTCTCACAACAAACAATTAAAAAGCAATTTAAGACTCATCCATACATGTCAGATATAGACATTTTATTTTCATAAGGAGTTATTTAAAATATAAACAGAACATTTACTTTCTCTGAATCTACAAGGGTGAGTCAAAAATTATCTGCACTCTGCTTATACTAAAATGTCCATCTATGCCCACGTCTGATAACAACATTGAGTACACATGAGAAATAATTCTGTCATACATATGAGAGACAGTGATAAATGTGGTAAATCATTGCAAATCAGTCATGGCTCTGCCTATGAAATAACCCATGACAGACTTGGGTTTTGAAAAATTTGTGTGAGATGGGTACCGAAACAACTTCACGGAAGAGCATAAACAGACGCGAATGTACATCTGCAAAAAAAATTTGGACCAATCCTTAAAGGAAAAGAAAAGTTTCTTTAAAAAAATCATTACTGATGATGAGACATGGATTGACCACTACGATCCTGAGAGTAAACAGCAGAATATGGAATGGAAACAGCCTCAATTGCTGACCAAAAAAAGCTCAAAAGTCAATCATCAGCTGGAAAATCAATACTTACAGGTTTCTGGGATTCTCACGGGTCAGTACTGGAACACTATCAGGAAAAAGGTTCAATTACACAGAGGAATGCTATCCAAGGACATTGTGATCTTACATGTTAGTGCATGTCCACACACCTCTGTCTACTTCTTTTTGAGGAGTTAAAGCAGCCTCTCTATAGTCCTGATCTTGCTCTACTGGACTTGCACCTGTTCGGTCACCTGAAAGCAGCCCTTTGAGGACAAAGATTCACCTCTGATGAAGAAATTAAGACAGCTGTACATTTGTGGTTCACAGCTCAGCCTCAAACATTTTTAAATAAATGAATATGAGAGATTATTGACAGATGGACACAGTGTATCAAGAATCAAGGCGATTATATCAAAAAATGGTGTAATAAAAATAAAAGTTGATTAAAATAAATTCTACAGCCAGAGTACCAATAATTTTTGATTCACCCTCATATGTAACATTTGGTTTGTTAAGAAAGAATATGGCTTGTCTTTAGCTTTTGTTGGTTTAAGCTATCAGACCCACCATACTGGCTTACTCCTCTGCTATTTAAATCTCTTACTGCATGCCATATTTCATATTGTACCAGCTGCTTTTGCACATTCTAAAGAAAAAGGAGAATATATATTTTTTTCTTCTCAAACTTATTCTATGTATACATGTGATAGAGAAATGTAGGCATGTTATGCCCTCCAAAGACCAGATCTAAACTGCTAATATATATAACTGACAATTTTATGTAATATTGGCAATAAGGCACATATAATTGGATTAAAATGGTATGCTTTTAATCTCTTTTTATGCTTACTTTATAACCAGAAAGAAATAAGACTATTTGTTGTTACAGAAAGTCTTATTGCAAACACGTGTGCATATTTGTGTGCCATTTATGAATTTAGCTTTAGGAAAGTAAAACAATAAATTAGAGTTAACTTTTTCCCTGCCCCTTATATGTTTTAATAAAGGGAATATGTGGAAGCATACTGTAAGTCAGCAAAACCACCGCAGAGTCCAATGGCTTTTCTAGTGTCGTCAAAAAAGTGTCACCCAATGAAGTTTAATGTTTCAAAATGGCAACCCTAAATAAGAGAAATGTGGGAAGGATTTCAAACAACAGGAGCTGTTGGGGAAGATGATGTGAATGTCTTCCAAAACCTTTGAGAAACATTAAGCTCAAGCTCAGTACTTTATCTTTGACAAATATCACACCATGTATCTACTTGTTATTTCGTGGTCCTGTTGTTGCTGTCAGCTTGTTAAATGGAACTCTGGTTTCAGTTGGGAGATGATAATGTAGTAATCTTGTGCTCAGCTTGCCTCAGGATCCAGAGGAATGGCTGTGCCCAACTGTGTGAGGCTGCGCAGTGCCAAGGGTAACCACTGGCAGCTGGGCCAATTGAAAACAGTCTGTGCCAACAGATTGAAAATGTTCTTTTCAGAGTTTTTGATGGAAACTTGAGCTTTACTTTGAAAAGTTTTATGTCCACAGCACAGATCACAAAATAAATGACTAAATCAATTGCTTTAGGAGCTTTCAAGCCGTGACATAAGGTGGTTTAGAGACATTACTCTTGATGAAAAGCAAAGGGACAGTTTTAAAAATTGTGTCCATCAGAGGGAGAGGGAGCAAAATTCAAAGTACATAACATTCTGTAGACCTATAGTACCTAGATCTTATTAACAAACAGTAAGTGAGGTAAAAAGAAGCATTTATTTTTAGGAAAGAAAACAAAATACTGTGTGTTTTTAAACTCTGGCTTCTTTCAGTTTGATCAAAGGGAAAGCATATTCTATTTTAACTGAATTGTTTATTATCACGGAGAAATAATTGTAGTAGAAATGCAAGATGCAACTGTTTTTGGTTGAGATATCTCTTCCTATAGTGCCCTGTTTACAACTCTATCAGAATATGAAAAAATAAAATCATAAAACCAAAGGCAACATCTTAAAATACTCAGCTGTTGTTCCCAAATAGGACAGAGTTCCTCTTTCTTTTTCACCCTAGGTTGCTGAATTAAGCAGGCAGATGTTCCTTTTCTGGTATTGCTGGAATATCAAGTCCTGTTTAAATTAAAAGCATTTTATACCCACAAAACTAAAACTCTAAGGGACCTATGAGCTAGAGGCTAGTGGTTAGAGACTGAAAATTCATAGATTAAAGCCATGAATTTTGGAGAAAGACAAATTTAAGTTCAAAGAGACTCTATCAGTGTGACACAGCAAGTTATTTGAATTTCTGACCCTGTGCTTACTCATTTGTAAAACAATTATATCCACCTCATGGGGTTGTTGGAGACCTACAAAATTTACTGGGGAAGTATACTTGTATCTGCATCTACTTTGAAATAATTTAAAACAATAAGGTAGATGGGCAGATGATGGGTAAATGATATATATGTCTTGAAACAAATACAGCAAAGTATCAACAAGTATAATTATAGATGGTAGACATACAAATGCTTGCTTCAGTTTTTCTTTATGTTTGAAAATACCTGCATCCAAAGGCAATACAATTATGGTACTCACTCGTCTTAAAACTTGATCACATGGCCATACTTAACCTTAAGGGAGACTGGATTTAGGATTCTATTTCTAAGGAGTCCTTCCTGGTGTGGTGCTGTGGGTTAAGGCGCTGGACTGCAAGTTTGGCTTGAACTGCAATGTTGGCAGTTCAAGCTCACCAGCCGCTCCTTGGAAACCCTATACTGGGTCATTATGGGTCAGAACAGACTCAATGGCACTTAACAACAACAAACTTCTCAAGAAGATTTAGGGATTCTATTTCTAAGGAAGAAGTTATTGGTTTTTTAAAGTGAAATCAAGTAGGTTCAGACTCATAAAGACCCCATATATGGTTTCTGAGGAATGACTTCTGAATTTGAACCTCTGAGCTTGGGGTTGACACCAACCTTGAGGTCCAGTGCTTATCCTACAGCACCACACCAGAAAGAAAAGGAGGAGAGAAATTCTAGGAAAGTAGAAAACTATGGCTCCTTAATTATGACCTGGCTCATCATAAGTGATAAATTACAAATGGTGGCCATTGCTAGTAAGGGAAGGAAAGAATGGTCACCAGGGTGAAATACTCTAATCCTTCTTTGGGTGATCAAAGTCTCCTAATCCTACTTTGGGTGACCAAGTGAGTTTAATTCTTTCATCTCTGTTCAGCTTGTTTGCACTTCTGTATGGGTTTATTACTCCACTCTCCATTGTGCCGTCTTGATTCTCTCCAGGACCCTTCTCTGTTGTTTGTAGGCTATGGGGGGTCTTTATTCTTCCATGTATTTAACCTGAAAAAAAAGTTTCTTTATGGCAGAATTTCCTTACAAGTTTTCAATGCAGTTCACTCTTTGAAACCACAGCAGTATAAAGACAGGTGATTGTTCCATTATGGGTCCCATGTGAGGGAGTGCTGTTCATCATGGATTCTTGTCATTGCGTCCTCCATGGACTTTCACGGGAAGGCCTCTAGACAAAGTAAGAAGTGAAGTTTTGACTTTCTATCCAGGAAACTCCTCCCTGGGAGAACTGTGCTATGGAATGAGTCTGAGTACAATAAAGAACAACTTTTGTAGGATGAGCAAAGGAAAAGAAACCTTCAAACATATAATTAAAGCAACAAGAAAACCAGGATAAGACTGTGTCTAGTAAGCCCAAAGGGGAAAACAAAGAACAAGAAAGACTAGTTAACAATAATATGATCCTGCAGCCAAGGAGTGACATTTGGTGGCTTTCAGTTCTGACTCATTGTTGCTAAGTGTCATCGAATGAGTTCTGGTTCATAGCAACACTGTTTAGGGTGTCCAAGGAGCAACTGGTAGGTTTGAACTGCTGACCTTGTGGTTCGAAGTCCAGTGCTGATCTTACAGTGCCACACTGGGAGTCTGAGGCTAAAAGTCTTTACCGAAAGCAGAAAGCCTCATCTTTCTTCTTCAGAATGGCTGGCAGATACCTTGCATTTAGCTGTCTAACTCATAACCCACAACTCTACCAGAGTTCCTTAAGCAGCTTAGTCAACGACAATTTTAGTGAAGTGTTATTTCAAGGGAGTGGTGAAGGTAGAATTCAAATTTCAGTGGGATGGAGAAGACTGGGAGGTAAGGAAGAGAGGACAGTAAGGTGGAAGAATTTCAGCAGTAAGGAGAGCAGAGGGTGGCAATGGCAGAGGGAATGTGAGGTATATGGAGGCATTTTGATGATGAGAAAAACTTGAGTGTGACCAAATGCTGGTGGAAAGGAACCAGAAAAGAGACAGATGTTTAAGATAAAAGAGAGGGGATTCTTGCTAGAATGAGGTGGTTTTGAAGGCAAAATGTGGTAGGAACCAGACAACTTGAGGATGAATTGGCCTTAACTAGGAGTGACTGCTCTTACAATATGACAGAGGGGGGTATGCTACATTTGGGGTACAGTTCAGGCAGCATGGAATAGAATTATTACCTTCCTTTATTTGGTTAATGTGTTTTTATATAGCCAGTAAACCAGTCTGCAGCTACACCACACTTGTGATCCACCACACTGTTGACTTTTTCTGGAATTTATTAGCAAATTACAAACTTAAAAAAAAAAAAAAAATCTTGCTAAACAAGGTCTCCTCTATCTCATATATTTATGTTTCTGAAACCAAGCTCAAGTTTTAATATTTATATTCACTAAATGTCTTTCCATGAAATTTAGATCAAGTTTCTAATTTTTATTAGTATTATATATGCATACATACCAGTCACTCCTTGGAAACCCTATGCAGGGTTGCTATGAGTCAGAACTAAGTTGACAGCACTTAACAACACAACATAACAATATATATGTGTGTTGAGGAGCCCCAGAGTGGCACTGTAGGATAAGGCACTGGTGTGCAGGTTGACTTGAACTGAAAGATCAGTGGTTCAAAGTCACCAGCTGCTCCTTGGAAACTCTATACAGGGTTGTTATGAGTTGGAATCCACTTGATGGCACTTAACAATAACATATATATGGGAGTCCTGGTGTGGCACTGCAGGATACACACTGAAATGCAAGGTTGATTTAATTCACAAGGTCAGTGGTTCAAACTGACCAGCTGCTACTCTGAAATCCTATACAGGTTGCTCTATACAGGTTGCTGTAAGAATCAACTCAACAACACTTAACAACAACAATTGTATGCATATACATATGTATATACAGAGAGTGAGTCCTGGTGTGGTGCTCTATATATATGTATATATACATATGTATATACATATGTATATACAGAGAGTGAGTCCTGGTGTGGTGCTCTAGGATAGGCACTGAACCTCAAGGTTGATTTGATTCACAAGGTCGGTGGTTCAAACTCACCAGCCACTCCTCAGAAATCCTATACAACAGGTTTGTTATGAGATGGGAACAACTCAACCATGCTTAACAACAACTACATATATATATGTTGTTGTTGTTAAGTGCCGTTGAGTCGGTTCTGACCCATAGCGACCCTGAACAGGGTTTCCGAGGCTGTAAATCTTCACAGGAGCAGAAAGCCTCATCTTTCTCTCACGGAGCAGTTGGTAGTTTCGAACTGCTGTCCTTACGGTTCGCAGCTCGATTCGTGACCACTACGCTACCAGAGCGCTCTCTCTCTGTCTGTCTGTCTCTCTCTCTCTCTCTCATTTTTTTCTAATTGAACATACAACATGGTGCTGAGGTATTTCAATTTTGTGTCACCCATACATTAAAATATCTCCTGTATATCTCCATCCAAAGAACTATTTTGACTTCATTTATTTCTTTTACTTCATACGTCCCCTCCATCTCTTCCCCCATGGAGACTCTAGGGAAGAAGAATCCCACTGGATGCTTTGATGATTACTGATAAAGGCTTTTGTCCTGGGGAGTCCTCCTAAATTGGATTAAATGGATTCATTTGTGGTTTGCTGTGTTTATGTTTTAGGGAGAGCAGGATGTGAAAACTCTCACTTTCCCTGTGCTCATTCTCACAAATAGATGGATGCTGTCACTTTTCAAGGCTTGTCCATCTGGAATGCATCACAAACACATTGCTGGGAAAGTAAAAGTTCCAGAAAGAGCCTCATTTTCCCCTGGAACTGTGAAATTGAGTGGTCTAGTTTTTTCCATGTTGTTGTAAATTCACACGAGTGTAATATAAGCTACAATGTTAACCATTTGGGGTAGCTTATGATTAAATAATGCTTCCTGCCAGACATGTTTTCCCCTTATTTATCACTTAACTTTTCTTTCTAATTCCAGTAACAGCAATAGCTGATTATGGAAATGACTTCAATTGTTCAATTTCTCATAACCACATTTAGTCACCAAAAGTAATCTATCTGCTACTTTCAAAAGCTCTTAAACAAACAAGCAATTTATTACTGACTTCTTACAAATCAACTGAGGAACATAGCATTGCTTCTTGGATTACTTTGGAACAAGGCTTCAAATTGATTCATTGTAGATGTACCTTTTGCTGAGAATTTTCATTTCCACCTAAGTATACTGAAGGAGCTCTGGTAGTGTAGTGGTTACGAATCAGGCTGTGAACCATAAGGTCAGCGGTTTCAAACTACCAGCCGCTCCGCGGGAGAAAGATAAGGCTTTCTACTCCCGTAAAGATTTACACCCTCGGAAACCCTGTTACAAGGTCGCTATGGGTCGGAACCGACTCGATGGCACTTAACAACAACAACATAATGAATGAGAACATTTTAACAAGATCTCCATTATACGTGAGAATCACCTAAGGATCTAGAGAATCACTTGGGAATATTGTTAAAATATAGATTCTAATTTAATATATCTGGAGTGGAAATGCAAATGAACTAGTTAGAAGTCCTGCTTTGGATTTTACTTAAGAATAAATAATAAAATCGGATGTTCCTAACTTCTGCCTTCGCAATCATGAATTTGACCCAATATGAGCAGGCACTCACATTCTTAAGCTGATTTGTTAGTTTTCCAGGAAATCAAAGAGAACAATAAAAAAAAACACTGTCCCTAAATTAAACCAGATAAGAAGAAACAAACTTCAATGATTGATGACGCAAATTAACAGTCAGGAGAAATAAATAGAAAATATTCCAAGGTACCATCCAGCCCCTCTTTTATCTTTCTTCCCTAGAGGAAATGAAAACATCTCCCAAGAACAATTATTAGTATTCAACTGCCAGACTTCTAAAGAGCTTGTTACCTATATCTCTCCTCCCACCCTGTCCCCATCAGGTGAGCACACCTGGGACCCCTGCAGGCAGACATTTCCTAGTGATTCCTCTGGTTGGTAAACAGCATCCCTGCAGAAAGCTCTTCCTTTTGCTGAACTAAGAAAGAGAATGCATTCTCATATCTTAGTTAATGCTGGCTTGGCTTCCCCTAGAATCTACCCTGCTAGAATAGAGGAGGAATCAACACTATTCCTTGAAAATCAGATAGCTTTCTTCTATGTTTTGTGCTAAACTTTCTTTTGCCCTAGGCTTAAAAATGCAGGTCCAGTCTTTAATTTAACTCTTCTTGTGTGAATAACCAGGGGATAGTTCAGGGCTCAACAAGATAATAATGGGTTAGCATAAATCAATACAAACACATTCCAAATCTAAACCCTGGTAAATCTAATTATATCTAATGTTTCCTAAATAAAAGGAGGCCAAGGTGGTTCTTTTTGAATGCCCTTTAACCAGATAAGCTTAGACATTTGTTTATTATTCTTTTTCATTTTATTTAAAAAAAAAGTTTTAAAGTCTGATTTCTAAGTTTTTACATTTATTCTCTTTCATTTTGCTTTAGGATAACTTATTGAAGATGAAGTTTTCTTTTTCAGTGTATTCACAGACATAATATATTAGGTATTTGTAATTCATATAAAATATATTGTTGATGTTGTTGTTAAGTGTAGTCAAGTCAGTTTGGACCCATAGCAACCCTGTATAGGGTTACCAAGGAGTAGCTGATGAGCTTGAATCACCAACTTTGCAGTTCAAACCGACTTTGCAGTCCATCACAAATTAGACCACAGTGCTACACCAGGTGAATATTTCTTAATTAGTTCAGAGTTACATCCTAGTATAGATCTTAAGCATGTTATAACAGTTATGCATTGAAGGAGGTGTTGAGTGTATTTAAAACCCCTACCATTTCTTCTAATTCTTAACCATCCTCTGGAATGAAGGTGCAGTATAATGAATGTAATTAATATAAATAGAGGGGTTGTGTGCCACCAGAAAATGAGAAAATTGCTTTGTTCTTTTATGGAAGAACCTTTTATATAGATTGCCCCAAACTTGTACCTTAGGAGAGTCACTTGTTCTTTAGGTTTAAAAATAATAATCAACTTTCAACAAACCTCAATACTTTTAAGTTCCTTAAGGGAACCCTAGTTTTAAAAGAACGAAGATCTGGTGGCATGATAATTAAGTATACCTCCAAAAAGTTGGCAATTCAAACTCATCCAGTGACAAGACATGACAATTTGCTTCTGTAAAGATTACTGTTGTTAAGTGCCCTGGAGTCCATTCCGACCCATAGCGACCCTGTATAGGGTTTCCCAGGAGCGGCTAGTAAGTTTGAACCACTGACCTTGTGGTTAAAACCAACTTTGCAGTCCAGTGTCTTATCCCACAGCACCACATACTGCCTAGGAAACTCAGTGGGGCAGTGTTACTCCTTAATATAAATAGAGGGGTTTCACATGGGGCGATTTTGAGTAAGAATTGACTGGAAAGCATTTAACAACAATAATTTTTTAAAGAATGAGAATCCTGGTGTGGCATTATAGGATAAGCACTGGACTACTAACCACAAGGTTGGCAGTTCATACCCATCAGCTGCTCCTTGGAAACCTTATACAGGGTCACTAGGAGTTGGAACCCACTGGACAGCACTTACAAACAGCATGGCAAAGGATCCCTTTAAATGAGAACTATTTTTACATAATATATAGAATTAAAAAAAAATACTAAAGTATCAAATCTGTACTGTGACATGTATTTTAGTCTACTAGACCTGTGTATTTGATGTTAAAGGAACATATTGGCATTAGAGGCAATGCAATTATTTTCCATGACATTTAAAAAGTCCATTTCTGTATTACATATTCCAATCTAGTGAAAATTAGATCTACTCTGTTTGGATTTGGCATCCAACACTTGTTGGCCATGGCATGTGATGTAATTTTAAGCTGCTCATGTACATTTAGAAGGAGATTGATTTATAGCAGTCTTTGCCTGAGACAAGCACAATTTAAACTAATTCCTATTGATCCAGATACATTTAAGGTTGGTTTAGAAAATTCTCAGTAATAGAGAGCTTTGGACACATTTGAGCCATTTTGCTAAGCATTATTGTCATATATATAAAAGCATGAAATGTGAACGCTTACCCTTCTTTTCCTTGGCATCTTATTTATTACATACCTACAGGCTAATTCCTTTCCCAGATGCTGTGATGTATGCCCAGCTGTTACAAATATAAGCAGTTTGCAAATACAACAAAAACAGTATATCCAGAACATTCTTCAGGCTGTGACTTCACCATTAAGTCTAAAATATATTTAATGTCAGGGATAGCCTTTTGGTAATTTGTAAACAGGATGGAACTGAGGAAATGGCAAAGGATAGCAAGTGGCGATGGTGTCCCTGTGAGTAGTTCTGACTCATAGTGACCCTGTATTGGGTTTCTGAGGCAGCAAATCTTTATGGGAGTAGAATGCCTCACCTTTCTTCTAAGGAGCTGCGATAGATTCGAACTTCTGACCTTACAGTTAACCACCCAAGATGTGACCACTATGAATAAGTTATTTACCCAAGCATTTCCATAATAGCATAAACTGTGTACCACAAATTGAATTAACTGTGCGTGCACAATCATTGTGTGCAAAATTTATAAGGATGTCTAATATTGCAAGTAAGGAGCTCTGGTAGCGTAGTGGTTACGAATCGAGCTGAGAACCACAAGGTCAGCAATTTGAAACTACCAGCTGTTCCGCTGGAGAAAGATGAGGCTTTCTGCTCCTGTAAAGATTTACAGCCTCGGAAACCCTGTACAGGGTCGCTATGAGTCGGAACCGACTCCACGGCACATAACAACAACAACAACAATATTGCAAGTATATTATTTAAGAAGATCAAGTTGTAGCCAATTTTTAACTATATCTCTTTTAGCATATAAAAAAGTAGTTCTTTCAATTTGTTTTTTTCTTATTGTAGGGTTTGTTGTCATTGTAACCACTATGCTACCAGAGCTCCTTGTAGGGTAGCCTTTATTATAAATGTTCCAGTTAGAGCTTAAAAGACCTGGGTTCCGAGGTCTAGTAATGTCTGTAACACTCGAGAAATCTTGCCAGACTTTTATAATCTTTTATTATTCCTAGCTTCTCTATCCATAATATAAAAAATAATTGATTTCAGTTATTTTTGTGCTTTGTCAAAGAAAGACACTTTGTACACTTTAACTATATTCTAAAACAATGGTCCAGGGCTAATTGTCCTTCAACTTTTCCCCAATATAGCTCAATTCTCTTTAGGTGTATAGCTAATTCTCTTTAAGGTGTATATACTTGCTTTCTTAGATGTCTGAGTATTCCTAGGTTGATTAGATTGGGGTACATACATGGTTTACTAGCCACACTCGACCATAAGGTCAGTTTGAACCACAAGGTCAGCAGTTCAAACTCAGCTGTCGCTCCTAGGAAACCCTATACAGGGTCGCTATGAGTCAGAATCGACTTGATGGCACTTAACAACAAAAATTCTGACAAATATGAAATTCAAGGAATATTCAATCCTAGTGTGACACTGTAAGATAAGCATTAATCTGCTAACTGAAAAGTCAGTAGTTTAAACCCACCACCCTTCTCCTCAGACACCCAACACAGGGTAGTTGGAACTGATTCTAGGGTACTTAACAACAACAGAAAATCATAGTTTTTGTATTTCAAATTATTTTATTATTATATTTAGTTAACAGTGGCGCCTGCCCATTATGTGCCTCTCAATGCTACTAAAATGCACTGCTGGATGAAGATCTAATTTATCAACTTTTTGGGGATGTGTCCTTTTAAGGGCTCCTTGGAAACCCTATACAGGGTCCCTATGGGTCAGAACCAACTCTGTGGCACCTAACAACAACCTAACAATGCCCGAGGCAAGTAACTGGTATCTAAAGGGGAAATAGCAAGTATACAGTAACTAGAACTGATTTTTATCATGTTAGATAGTACAAGACTAAGAAAATTATCCATCTGGGCTGGGTAATCCGTCTTCCTGGAAACCTAGTAAACTACATTCTTAATAACACAGTCACTGAAATAATTTCCTTTTGTTGAATAATTTCTTCATTCTGTAAGGATTTTAAAATCCTGGGGGTATTTTGAGCATATGGTTTAGGGACATCATTTTAAAACATGAACTCTCAACAGAATTTCAATACAATCTAAGTAAATAACTTACTAGCTAAGAGTTATAGATAAACAAGAGATTCTACAAGAGAGAAAGGGAATGTTAAAAACTCTTGCTTTTGAGTTAAAGTTGGAAGCTAGAGATTAAACTCTGCCCTGTCATTGTCTTAAAGAATTGGGATCCCCATTCTCAGTCGCCAAAGGTCAACTCTTTCTTGACACAGTTGATCAGTTCTCCCTTGTGAAACAATTTTGCCACTTGGATTCCTCCTACAACATCTGCTCTTTTTCCACCTCTTTGCTGGTACCCACTCATATCATGACTTTACCCTTAATGGTAAAGAGCCCTAGAGTTCAGTACTTGAACTTATTATCTACCAACATTCATTACTGGTGTTCTCAACTAGACTCATGGTTTTATATGATGATGAAGCACATTTTATATATCTTTATCCCAGACCTTGCCTGAATATCCAACTGTGTATTTACTATTTCCTTCCACTTGAATTTCTAATAAAGTTTATCACCTCAAAAATGGAAGATTTTATTGAATTTTTCACCCTAAGACTTTAGAAATATCTTCTCTCCCAGTTTTTTACATCTTAGTTCATTGAAAACCCATCCTTCCAGTTGTTCGTGTTCTCCTTGAAAACTCTTTCTCTGCTTCTGACATTCAATGTCTTAGGAAATCTTCAAAATACATGTAATATCAAACAATTTCTCATTCATTATATACGTTTACATTCCCTACTCTTTTCCAGTTGGCGTCATTGTTTCCGAATTAGATGACTTCTACATTCTCCTAATTTTCTTCCTGCTTGAGTCCTTGCTCTCCTACAGGTTATTTTCAACATTTCAGCCAAATTAACTTTTTGAAAAACATTAATCAAATGATGTCACTCTTCTGCTTAAAACTCTCAAAAGAGTTTCAATAAAGACTTCGTAGCCTTACTTAAGTAAAAGCCAACTTCTTGCAAATGTCTCAAGGGCTTACCGTATCTCCTACTAGTCTCCTAATTCCATCACAATTTCACAAGTCTTTTTTTAAGTCTTTTCTCACCTGGAACGAGTTTCTTCCACCCCAACCTTCATTCCCCTTGCTTCAGGTTTCTACTGAGATCACCTTTGTAAAGACAGCCTTCCTCAATCACCCTATCTAAAACTGTTGTTGTTAGGTGCCATCGAGTCAGTACGGACTCATAGCGACCTTATGCACAGCAGAATGAAACACTGGCCGATCCTGGGCCAACCTCACTATTGTTGCCACGCTTAAGCCCATTGGTGCTGCCACTTTGCCAAAGTTGTTGTTGTTGTTAGGTGCCATCAAGTTGGTACCAACTCATAGCAACCTTATGCACAACAGAATGAAACACTGTCCGATCCTGAGCCAACCTCACTACTGTTGCCACGCTTGAGTCCATCGATGCTGCCACTTGGCCAGTCCATCTCATTGGGGGTCTTCCTCTTTTTCTCTGACCCTCCACCTTACCAAACATGATATCCTTCTCTAGCAACTGGTCCCTTCTGACAATATGTCCAAAGTATGAGAGACGAAGTTTGATCATCTTGGCCTCCAAGGAGCACTCTGGCTACACTTCTTCCAAAACGGATCTATTGGTTCTTTTGGCAGCCTAGGGGCAAACTGTGGAACAGACCATCAATTACTCATATACAATTTCAAACTGCAGCTAAAGAAAATGAAAACAAGTCCACAAGAGTCAAAATATGACCTTGAATATATCCC
>NW_006408557.1:1683078-1722657 GCF_000296735.1 Chrysochloris asiatica
CAGAAGAGTTGTGGGATGACATTAAGAACATCATAGAGGAAGAAAGCAAAAAGTCATTAAGAAGACAAGAAAGAAGGAAAAGGTCAAAATGGATGTCAGAAGAGACACTGAAACTTATTCTCCAGCATAGAGATGGTAAAGCAAATAGAAGAAATGAAGAAGTACAAGAGATAAACAGAAAATTTCAAAGATCAGCTCAAGAAGATAAAGCCAAAAATTACAACTTTGCCAATAGGTGTCATCAGGTAGGCTCCAACTCACTGCAACCCTGTGCACAGAAGCACCAAACACTGCCTGGTCCTGTACCTTCCTCACAGTTGTTATATTTGAGCTCATTGCTGCTGCCACTGTACCAATCCATCTCACTGGGGGTCTTCTTCTTTTTAGCAGGCTCTCTGCTTTACCAGGCATGATGTTTTTCTCCAGGGACTGGCTCCTCCTGGTAACATATCTGAAGTATGTTATATACCTAATCTTCCTTTATTTTTCTTCAAACCATATACCAATCCGACATATGATATATACAAGTTGCATTGTTGTTGTTCTTGTGATGTGCTGTGGAGTCGGTTCCAACACATAGCGACCCTGTACGGGGTTTCTGAGGCTGAAATCTTTACAGGAGCAGAAAGCCTCATCTTTCTCCCGTGGAAAACTTGGTAGTTTTGAACTGCTGACCATGACATTAGCAGCCCGATTTGTAACCACTACGCTATCAGAGCTCTATATTTATTGTTTATTGTCAATCTCCTGCACTGAAAGGTGTGTTTCATAAGTGTAGTAATTTTGTCTGTTATATTTAGTACTGTTTCATTAAAAATATAGCAAGATGACAATGAATATTACATAACTATATAAATAAATAAGTAAATTGGCATGAGAAATAATATTTTCCTTTAGATTGACGTGATAAATTAAGCCAACAGTTTCTTTTCAATTGATCCCGTTGCTATTTTTTTCCTTCATTTCATATGGGAGGTACAAATAATAGAAAATCCAGCAAGAAATAAATAATCTGAATAAATAAATAATCCATCACCTTGGAAGAGATTACAAAGGAGAGATACAGAACAGGATACTTATAACCCATGTTCTCACAGGTACTTATAATACATGTTCTCTGGAGGGTTTGCATGTTCTCTGAAGGGTTTGGACCAACTGAGAAAGAGATGATGTTGTCAGACAGAGATAAATATCTAGAGCCACAGCAGAGAGACAACTGCTTCCAATTTCTCTAGGATATTATATTAACTCAAAGCTCTCCAGGATGGGGTTGTGACTAGAGAATTAGCTTTAATTTTGGAATGAGTTCAAACAATGTGTCTTTTTCTCTTCCTTGTAAACTTACACCAGTGCTCTATCAGTATCCAAGATGGGTAACTACAGGGGCCCCTACAGTCACTGTGAATTGCTGGCCATCTGCCTCAGGGTTTCTCAGGCTGGAGGGAAAAAAGAGTAATCTCCATAAATGTAAAAATAATTTATTTTCTCTGCATTTTTTCCATGAAAGTTCAGTCACTAAAGAGGTAGATAGAGAGATGATAGCTGTTGGTCATCAAAATATTCATTTTCAATTTATGAACAATGTTGCTTGGATCATCAAAGGCATATATGTTGTAGATTATAAGGAACTGATTATTCTATACATTGGATCTCTTTCCAACTGTTAGAGAGATGTTTTAAATTAGACCAAAGCTGTTTTCTGTTTTTGAAAGCTTGGTTTGTAACAAAAATCATGTTGTTGGTTTTAAAGCAAGTATATGATATCAAATATAAAAATACTTCTGTAAGGAGCTAGAGTTAAATGCCCGACATATAGAAAGTCCAAGTAATATCAAAGGAATATAGGTATGATGTGATTATGCAATAGAAAAGCGCAGATGAGAGAATTTATCTAAAGTATTTTGCAGAGATGAGCAGATTAAACAATCACTCTTATAAATGTGGTTATTTACACTTCACTCTGAATCAGAAGGATCTATAGGAGACACAAGCAAGGATCCCTTTGGAGCTGTTTCTTTATCTGCCTTCAGGAGACACTAGCACCTGGACAGTGCCAGCTGAGAGAGACCTTATCTCTAATCTAGAGAGACACAAATGAAATAAAAAATACTCCCACAAGTTCTTTCACCCGTTCTCCCTTGTCGTAAATTATTATCATTAAAACATGAATTTGAAACATAGGTACTATTTAAAAGAGAGCTACAAATCTAATAAGACACTTCGACCAGGAGTCTGCTGTTAGATTCCCAACTGCCTTGCCTCCTCAGACTCCTGTTATTTAAAGGTTGCCTTAAATATCTCCACTTCTTTATATGATGTGTTGGTATAATTTGTTGTTGGTGGTGTTCTCCTCATGAAGCAAATGGCTAGAACTAGGCCACGCTCATCTTTCATAGCCATTTTTAGAGAGTATTCCTTTCAAAGCTCTGTATTCTCAAGACAATGATGTTTTCTGGGCTTCTCCTTTTGCTTTTTTAAATCTCAATTACAACTCAACAAATAGGTAGTAGAGCCACTTGAGGAGTGTGGGTGTTGCAAACTCACTGGGTGACACTGTCAGAGTGAGTGACACCAAAATGAATGTCTATAAAAGTTTTAGGCAGTGTTTTAGCAGAGATCTGTTATTTTTTATAAAAATATCTCTTTAGTTATAAAAACTATTTTTTTTTTTTTATAAACCTACATTTTGGCACTGTGGGTTAATGCAAGGGACTGCAAAATCCGTTGAACCTCAAGGTCGGTGGTTCAAGCTCACCAGCTGCTACTTGAAAACACTAAACAGGGTTGCTATGAGTCTGAACTGACTCAACAGCACTTAACAACAACAAAGCTCACATGTATCACTGTATCTATAAGGCTAAAACTCTATTTTCCATATTGAGTCTTCTAATGAATCCTGGTTTGGCTCTGCAGGATAGGGACTGCACTGCTAACTGTTAGTGGTTCAAACCCATTAGCTGCTCCTTGGAGACCCTATACAGGGTTACTATGAGTCAGAACTGACTCAACAACACTTAATAACAACAATTCACTCCAATCAGAGCTGTCCCTATTACCAAATTACAATGAAACTTCAAATCATGTGATTTTGTCTGCACACCTACAAGCATGGGCTGGTACTTTCATATTCTTTGATTTTGACAAATTTTCTGGTGTTTCAGATACAATATTGTGGTAATTGGAGCCCTGGTGCGGGGCTGAAGGATAAGCCCTATATTGCTAATTGCAAGGTTGGCGGTTCAAACTCATCACCCAATCCTCAGAAACCCTATACGGGGTCACTATGAGTTGGAACCAATTTGAAGGTACCTAACAACAACAATATTGTAATGATTAATATTTGTGGACCTCTATCAATAGCTTTTTAGAGAACGAAGATGTAATTAAAGGAATGTTGTTGTTGTTAAGTGTAATTGAGTCAGGTCAGACTCACAGCATCCCCATATAGTATCCAAGACCATACATCTTTGTCCGAGCAGAAAGCCTTATCTTTCTCCTGTGCAGCGGCTGGAGAGTAGAAAGCAATGATACTAAGATTCTCAGTCCAGTGCTTATATAGAAAGAGAAAAATGAAAAAAAAAAAAAGGCTTGTGCTCTGTTACTAATAATGTTGTAACCAACAATGCTGTACTTCAGTATAGAGATTTTACAAAATCATTTTGTTGTTAGTATATAATCTAAGAAATATTACATTTAAGCAATTAACAGTTCTGCTTATCGCTTATTACTCTATGGTTAGAAATTGATAATAGAATGCCTTAGAATTCTGTTTGGTCTGGTATAGGAGGAAGTCATTGGGAGTGAAGTAGTTGGGTGACACCATGAGTAACTGCACTGAGTGACATCAACCCTATGGTGCCACTGTAGATAGATAGCAGTTAATAGCCATGGTGGAATTCATACCCACTTTTTTTTTTTTTAATGTTTTATTGTGAATTATATGATACTCTACATGGGAGAACATTAGCTTTACATTTATTCTATCGTATATTGCTTCATTGCTATGGTTACAATCCCCTCCATGCGTCATCAACCAACCAAAGGGTATAAGCTGCAAGCCTTCCCCATAGTCATCAGCACACAGCCCCTCTCTCTCTTTGGGTCTAGAGTTTCCAAATGCTCCATCTCTCCATGTCAACATCTCTGCCTCCATCTCTGGCATCACTGTTTCTCTGGGTAAGGTCCCGTACTCCGCACTTCTCCATTGATGGTCCCAGGGACCTCTGCTCCTGGACTGCAAAGTCAACCACTCCCTTCCTTTTACTACAAAACATCCACCTTTACATTTCCAACCCTCACAGTCAGTCCTGATAGCAGTTATTCACTACTGTGCCACATGAGTGTTATCCCCATCTCCTTTCATCAGCTGCGCTCAGACAGAGTGGATACTACACAGTGCAGATTCTACCTTCCTCCATGCCCTCTGGATCTAGGCTACTCCTTGAAAGCTTGTAAGTCAGTCACTTCTTGACTTTGTAGCCTTGCCCCCACCCCCCACACCCCTTTTGGGTAGTCAATGCCCAAGTTTCCCATCCCTGTCTACTCTGTATATGGAGTGGGTGAGAATTATCCTTGCTGTAAAGATATGTTCCCTCTTTTGAGCTACTGCATCCATAGGTGTAGGTCAAGTTCATCAAATTGTATCAGATTGCTCTTTTTTTCCTCTTCTTTCTTCTTCTAGTTGAGTTCTGATCATCTAGCCATTGAAGCCAGGTCAAGTGGGTATTATCTGCAAGTGTGGGTGTTCTTGTGCATATGCCCTCTCTTCTTATCAGCTGGACGCTTCACTCTCCACTCTAGTCCTCTATGGCTATGTCACTGACTCTGGGCCCAAGAGTCCCCAGGTCTTGAAATACTGCTGACCAACCAGGTATCCAGCCGGGTTCACAGGAGTCTATTGAATGTTGTAGGGCTTAGCTCGTAGCTTCATTGCTGTTTTTCCTTCATTTCCCCTTAACGGTTACGAACATGGTCACCAATCAGAGCACATGTCTGCTTGTGTGTTCACATTGAGTCTTATTCTTGGAAGGGGCTTTGCCCTGAGAGGATGCGACCACTTGCCTTGATGTCTCCTGGGTGAGCAACTTGCTAGTTCTTGTAGTAGTCAGTCAGACTGCCATAATTGTTTTGTATTTTTCCTGTCGGTCTGTCTTTCAAATGTATCTTCTGTTCTTCTTGTCACTCCAGACCGGTCTGCTTGTCCTCTCAAGTGGAAATTTCCCACCTCAGAAGATTCTAGATGCAGTTCAGGGTTCCACTTATGGTCTTATGTAATGCAGAGGCTCCATAGGAAGCCTCCTTCACTGGGCATGTTGTAGCCTCAATTTAGGTATTCCAATCAGTTGTAGGCAGAAGACAGACTTACAAGCTTTCTATGGTGATACTTCTGGCTACTCCTTTCTCTCCCCCTCAAGTGTCTATTTTATAATGATATGCAAGGGAAACCAAAATTCAAAAGACAGCCAATCATCTTAACATCATTTCCCTCCTTTTACTGATTCCAACCATGTCTCAATCCCTGTATCCCAGAGCCCTGTTTTTCCAAGGTTGTGCATATATCATTATTTACGTCTGTCCCACTTAGCCCATGCAAACCTTCCTAATAGTTTTCCCATCTGCCTTGTTCTTCCATTCCCCTCCCCATTCTTGTGTATTGCCCCCCATCCCTAGCACCCAAAGTATCCTGTGTCTACTCCCTACCCTGTACTCTACCTTCCCCTTACCTCATCCCCCACATTCAGGTAACCAGCAAAGAATCCCTCCCCTTTAGTATGGGGTATTTTACAATAGTGGTCCTATGCAGTATTTCTTCTTTTGTGATTATTTTCACTCAACATAATGTCCTCAAGGTTCATCCATGTTATGTGATAACTAACAGCTTCCTTATTGTTCTTCAAGGGAGCATAATAGTCCATTGAGTGTGTGTACCACGGTTTGTTTATCCATTCTTCCGTTCATGGGCACTTAGGCTTTCTCCATCTTTTTGCTATTGTAAATATTGCTGCTATTAACATTGGTGTGTATCTATTTACTTGTGTTATAGCTAGTGTTTCTTGTGGGTAAATCCTAAGTACAGGAACTGCTGGATCATAAGGTATTTCTATTTCCAACCTTCTGAGGAAGTGCCATATTGCTTTCCAGAGAGGTTGGACCATTTTGCAATACCACCAGCAATATAGGAGTGTCCCGGTCTCTCCACACCCTCACCAGCATTTATTGTCCTCTACTTTTTTGATCTTTGCTGTTATTGCTGGTGTGAGATGATAGCTCATTGTTGTTTTGATTTGCATCTCTCTAATGGCTAGTGATCGTGAACATTTCTTCATATGTTTCCAGGTTGCTCAGACGCTTCCTCCTTGGTGAAGTGTCTGTTCACGTTCTATGCCCATTTTTTAATTGGGTTATTTGTCTTCTTCTTGTAGAGGTATTGTAGTTTCCTATATATTTTAGAAATGAGTCCCTTGTCTGATGTGTCCTTGCAAAAGATTTTTTCCCATTCTGTGGGTTCCCATTTCACTCTTCTGGTAAAGTCTTTTGATGCACAAAAGATTTTAATTTTTTGTATGTCCCAATCATCTATTTTGTCCACTTTTGTTTGTGTAATTTTCAAAATGTTTGGTAGTCTGTGTATTCCCTGAATTAGTGCCCTCACATTTGTCTGATTTTTTCATTGATGGCCTTCATAATTTTGGGTTTTACTTTTAGGTCTTTAATCCATGCTGAGTTGGCTTTTGTCTAAGGTGTGAGGTAAATGTCTTGTTTCAATCATTTGTATATCACTTTCCATTTCTGCCAGTACCATCTGTTGAAGAGACTATCACCTCCCCACGAGATATATTTAGGTACTTTGTCAAAAATCAGTTGGCCGTATGTGGATGGGTTAACGATTCTTGATTCTGTTTCATTGATCAATGTATCTTTCATTGTACCAGTACCAAGCTGTTTTAACCACTGTAGCCGTATAATAAATTTTGAAGTCAGAGAGTGAGAGGTTTCCAACCTTATTCTTCTTCTTAAGCAGTGCTTTGCTTATCCTGGGTCTCTTTCCTTTCCATATAAAGTTTGTAATTGCTTTTTCCATCTCTTTGAAGAATGTCCTTGGAATCTGGATTGAGATTGCATTATATGTGTAAATTGCTTTGGGCATATTAACATTTTCACAATGTCAAGTCTTCCTGTCCAGAAGCATGGTACATTCTTCCAGTTTTGCAGGTCTCTTTTGGTTTCTTGTACTTTTCTTTGTATAGGTCCTTTGTTTCTCTGGTTACATTTATTAATAGATATTTCATCTGTTGGACGGCTATTGTAATTAGTAATGCTTTTCTAATGTCCTTTTCAGTGCTTTTATTTTTAGTATAGAGGAATCCAACTGATTTTTGTATATTGATCTTATATCCTGCCACTTTGCTGAATCTTCCAATGAGGTCTAGAAGCTTTTTTACGGAGTCTTTGGGGTTTTCTATGTATAGGATCATATTGTCTGCAAATAGAGAGTGTTTTACTTCCTCTTTGCCAATTTGGATGCCTTTAATTTCCATGTCTTGCCGTATAGTTCTTGCTAAGACTTCCTTCTTATATTGAATAGGAGTGGTGACAAAGGGCATCCTTTGTCTATATTGAATAGGATTGGTGACAAAGGGCATCCTTGTCTGGTTCCTGTTCGCAGAGGGAAGTCTTTCAATTTCTCTCCTTTGAGAGTAATGTAGGCTGTTGGTTTTGTATATATGATCTTGATTGTGTTGAGGAATTTCCCTTCAATTCCTACTTTGTTGAGTGTTTTTATGAGGAATGGATGTTAGATTTTGTCAAATGCCTTTTCTGCATCAATCAATATGATCATGTGGCTTATTTATATGATGGATTACGTTGATTGCTTTTCTAATGTTCAACCATCCTTGCATCCCTGATATGAATCCCACTTGATCATGATGTAATTATCTTTTTGATGTGCTGCTAGATTCTGTTGACTAGGATTTTGTTGAGAATTTTGCATCTATGTTCATGAGGGATATTGGTCTATAATTTTCTTTCTTAGTGTTGTCCTTCCCTGGATTTGGTATGAGGGTTATGCTTGCTTCATAAAATATATTAGGAAGTTTTTCATCCTCCTCTGTATTCTGGAATAATTTGAGTAGAATTAGTGACAGCTCTTCTCTGAATGTTTGGTAGAACTCACCAGTGAAGCCATGTGGGCCGGGACTTCTTTTGGTTGGGAGTTTTTTTTTATAACCTGATCAATTTCTTCTTCTGTTATAGGTTTGTTCAGGTTTTCTACTTCACTCTGTGTAAGTTTAGGTAGGCTGTGTTTTTCTAAAAATGTATCCATCTTTTCTAAGTTTTCAAATTTATTGGAGTGCAACTTTTCATAGTATTCTGTTATTATCCATTTGATTTCCTTTGTTTCTGTTGTGACATCGCCCATAGGGTTTCTAATGCCTGTTATTTGTGTCTTCACCCTCTTTTCTTTTGTTAGGTTTGCCAATGGTCTGTCAATTTTGTTAATGCTTTCAAAAAACCAGCTTCTTGTCCTGTTGATTCTTTCTATAGTTCTTCTGTTTTGTATTTTATTTGTTTGTGCTCTAATCTTTATAATTTCTTTTATTTTGGTGACTGTAGTTTCCCTTTGTTGGTCTGTTTCTACTTGTAGATGATGTTTTAATGTGTTAATTTTGGTTCTTTCTTCTTTTTGGTTGTGTGTATTTATTGCAATAAATTGTCCTCTCAGCACCGCTTTTGCCTTGTTCCATAGACTTTGCTATGTTGTGTTTTTGTTCTCATTTGTTTCTAGGAACTTTGTGAATTCTTGTTTTATTTCTTCTACTACCCAGTCTCTTTTGAACAGTGTATTAATCAGTTTCCTTATATTTGACTATATTTCCTTGGTCTTCCTATTGTTGATTTCTAATTTTATGGCATTTTGGTCTGAGAAGATGCTTTGTATTATTTTGATATTTGTAAATTTATGGAGATTTGTTTTGTGGCCTAACAGATGGTCTATTCTGGAGAATGTTCCATCTGCACTAGAAAAAAAATGTGTGCTGTGATGTTGTTGGGTTGAATGCTCTGTACACATCTATGAGGTCCAGTTGGCTGATTGTGTTGTTTAGTTCCTCTATGTCTTTGTCAAGTTTATTTCTGGTTGTTCTATCCATGTTTGAAAGCAGTGTATGAAAATCATCCACTATTATTGTAGATTCATCTATTTCTTTCTTGCAATCTATTAGAGTTTGCTTTATATATTTTGGAGCTGTTTCAATTGGTGCATAGATATTTATTATGGTTATGTCACCTTGTTCAATTAGCCCTTTAATCATGATATAATGTTCATACTCCACTTTTAAATACTTTTCTTAGGCTTTCTAGTATTTTGAAACATGATACTGCACAAGTAGTCACTGGTTTACATATAAATTTGATTCCTGTGTCTGTAAATTAAGTTTTTACATAAATTGGAACATTTAGGTACCATTCATATTGCTGTCTTAGTAAACATATAGCATACATTTCTATACACAAAAATCATTAAAGAAATACTTTCAAATACACTAAAACATCGTTAACACAATGATATAGTAATAATAACAATAATAGTGTTGTGATGGGCATCACAAAGTTGTGCCTGTTTCTTATTATGTGCCATCATGTTGTTGTTGTTAAGCACCATTCAGTAGGTTCCAACTCAAGTCAACCCTGTATAGGGTTTCCGGGGAGTGGCTGGTGAGTTTGAACTGCTAACTTTGCTGTCTTGTGCTGATCCAGTAGTGCCACAGCAAGACTCCATGTGCCATCAGCATATTCACCTCAATTAAAATATATATATAAACTACTCTTTATAGGTATTAATTTATAATTATGAGTTGTAGGTAAGTCGGATATTCAGAACCTAGGGACTGCCTATAGTGATTTTGTGCTAATAACTAAAAAAAAAAAAAAAAAAAAAAAAATCCATTTTACTGCCCAAACTAATCCTAACTTCACAAGACTCTAACATCATATAAAGGTTACAAATAATGATTGTTTACTCACTGTGGCTGGTCACCAGTGTTTAAAAAAAAAAAAAATCCAGGGAATATTCTGAAGGCATGATTCTGCATGAATCATCAGCCTTGCAAAAGAAGATGACATTTCCCCCAATGGAAATTAGCAGAATACGCTTAGAAGACTTAACTTCTAAGTCTCTCTGCACTTGAAACTGTTAAACTGCTCTATATCCCAGAAATCCTGGGCATAATAGTTTTTACTTATATTACAAATATCTGTATTTTGCTTTGCTAAACTCTACAGAGAGTGTGAATTCTCTGCTGTGTTCACATGGCATTTAAGTTTATTGTACTAGACTATTTTAATCTCCGTTTGTACCTTAAACTATATTTTTTAAAAAAGATGTATTGGGGATAAGACTATTTTTGTTCAATAGTGAATAATTACTATCAGGACTGACCATGAGGGTTGGAAAGGTAAACATAGACATTTTGTAACAAAGGGAGGGGAATGGTTGACTTTGCAGTCCAGGAGCAGAGGTCCCTGGGACCATCAAGGGAAAAGAGCAGAGAGCATGACCCTATCCAGAGAAGCAGTGATGCCAGAGATGGAGGTGGAGAAGATTACGTGGAGAAATGGAGCAGCTGGGGACTCTGGAGTCCGGGTGGGAATGCGGGGGGTAGGGAGGAGGGTCTATGTGTTGATGGCCTGGGGAAGCTTGCGGGTGTACTCTTTGGTGGTTTGATGATGCGTGCAGGGGGTTGTAATCACTGCAATGAAATGAAATAGGATAGGATGAATGTAAAGCTAATGTTCTCCCATGTAAACTATCACATGAGTCACAATAAAAACGTTAAAAAAAAAAAAAAAAAGATGGTATACCACATTGAAAGAGATGATAAGGAAAACATACAGAATAGGCTTTATCAATTGCTTGATTCACAAGGATTTATGAAACAAGCTCCTGAGAGTTCTGGTAAATTTAATGGAAATGCCTTTGAAGACAAACAGTTCCTGGGTTCCAATTTTGTCTCTGTGGCATAATTGTATAAATTTGGGTTTTCACATGGTTGTAGAGAAGATAAAGCACCCAAAACAAGTAAAGCATCTGTGACAAGAAACCTCTTGATGGATGTTACTTTGCTTTTTCCCATTCTCTTCTGTCCCCATCTTCACTTGTTTGCCTAAATGTAGATTGTTGTTGAGTGCAATTGAGTCAGTTCAGACTCATAATGACCCTGTATAGGGTTTTCAGGAGTAGCTGGTAGGTTTGAACTGCCGACCTTGCAATTCAAATCAACTGGGAAATTTCTTCCCCATTTTTTAAATTGAGAATTGTGTGGGACAGATTATTTTTAAAAGAAGCATTTTGTTTAAGTATTCATGTAGTTCCAGAAAATTATATTAAAAAGTGAGTGAACCGGATCTTTGAAATGAGAATTACAATTTTATATTTTTATATCAATTTAACTGTAAATATACAAAGCATGCTTTTAATGAACATAACCATGAATTTAGATGTTTTCCATTCCATTAAGGAATGGTTGAATGGGGTATTTCTTATTCTGAATGTGACCCAACCTTACTTATATTTGTAAATCTGTTTTTAAAAACTGGCAGTTTTTGCTGCCTTCTTCTCCATGTTAGAATGTTACTTTCTATTTCTTGGAGCTCTTTTACTATTTGCTCTTTTCTTATGCATTTGACCAAACTTCTCTTTGGTCCTATAGGATAAGCAGTGTACCGAAGGTCAGTGTGAACTGTAAGGTCAGCGTTTGAAACTCACCAGTCACTCCCTGGAAACCCTATACAAGGTTGATATGAATTGGAACTGACTCAAAAGCACAACAACAACAAAGTGCTGCTGCTGGAAAATAATATACTCATTTTACTATACCAGTATACTAGTGTTAAAAACTGAGTAGCATAAAGCACTTAAAAACAACGTGCATTCAGTTATGCAAAGTACTTGTTGCCCACTTGTTAACTCAGCAATAGTGCTGGATAGTGGTGTCTCTCAAACCCTTATAATCTGCCTTTTATTATGAACATGTGCTACATTTTCTGTATTTGGCATTCAACTGGAGTACAAAAGAAAAAACTAGAATTTTCCATGTTGACTTGTTGTTGTTAGGTACCGTGGAGTTGATATTGAATCATAGCGACTTTAGGCACAACAGAATGAAACACTGAACGGTCCTGGGCCAACTTCACAATAGTTGTTATGATTGAGTCCATTAATGCTGCCACTATGCCAATCTATTTCATTGGCAATTATCCAACCCTCCTCTCCTCCAATACTGTAACATGAGTATAAACATGAAAATGATGCTAAATTTGGGGTAGACAAATGTCTTAGTTTGTGTTCTCTGGAGAAACTAAATGAGTGAAGTATATATAGGTAAATGATGGCTCGGTGAGGTAAAAAAGTATCACTACAGGCTGCGAATCACAAGGTCAGCAATTCAAAACTACCAGCCGCTCCACGGGAGAAAGATGAGGCTTTCTGCTCCTGTAAAGATTTACAGCCTCAGAAACCCTGTACAGGGTTGCTATGGGTCAGAACCGACTCGACGGCACTTAACAACAACAACAACAACAGGTGTTTCAGTGCATACATGCATGGGCTTATTCCAGACAAGTCATGTTTAAATATGTCTCTGTGATTAGTGAATGACTGCAGACAAGATCTCTCAGTAATACATTTGTCTTATTGTCATTGGTGGTAGTGGTGGTGGTATTGTGCCGTGGAATCAGTTCCAACTCATAGCAATCCTATACAGGGTTTCTGAGGCTGTAAATCTTTATGGGAGCAGAAATCCTCATGTTTCTCCTGCAGAATGGCTGGTAGTTTCGAACTGCTGACCTTGAGTTTAGCAGTCTGACTTGTATCCACTATGCTGTCAGAGCTCCTTTATTTTCATTAGGGTACTTGAAAAAAAAAAAAAAAAGATTCAATCAAAATAGTGACTTCCGAGTGGATCTGCCAAGCCACTTAATTCCAAGGTAGAGAGCTTAGCTCCTAGGTTATGGTGACTGTTTTTCAGGATTCCAAAGGGATAATCTTGATAGATTTTTTTTTTCTTTTTCTTGAAAGACACAGGGACTTATTATCAAGAGCGTTTAAGAAAACCGAAAATTGCCTTGGTGAGAAAAAGGCCAGCAAAGTTGCTTTGAGGATTCATTTTTCCATCAGGACAATGCACCTACTTGTTCTTCAAGGATAGCTACATCTGTCCTATGAGAATTTTGTTGGCAAACATTACCCTATCCACCCTCCAGCCCCAATCTTGCACATTTAGACTTCATTTTTGTTCCCCAAACTACAGGACGTTTATAAGGAACATGACACAAGTCCCTAGAGAATATAAAAATTGACGTTTTGACATGGTGTAAATCGATGAGTGTAGAATTCTTCAGGGGAAAAGTTAGAGTGATATGCTGCTTTCAGAAGTATAGAAAACAAAATGGAGGCTATGTGGAGACACTTCATACTTTGATATTTTTGTTTAATAAAGGTTTAAATAATTTTAAAACATTAAAAAAAAAATTCTACTTACCTTAAAACATAGACAGAAGTTTAACTCAAAGAAATGGTGTAGACAATTGTGGTGCCTGGGGATTCCCAAATCCACGGATCAGGCAACAGGTGGAAGACTCTACAGCTCCCATGATTGCAGTGCAGAGAAACCCCAAATCTGAAAACTAGGCAACAGGATAGAAGCCTCTGCTGGCTCTCAGGGTTGTTGTTGTTGTTGTTGTTAAGTGCCATCGAGTCGGGTCCGACCCATAGCGACCCTGTACAGGGTTTCCGAGGGTGTAAATCTTTACGGGAGTAGAAAGCCTCATCTTTCTCCCGCGGAGCAGCTGGTAGTTTCGAACCGCTGACCTTAAGGTTCACAGCCCGATTCGTAACCACTACGCTACCAGAGCTCAGGGTTGTAGGAGTTGGTAAATAGAAAATTTGCTAGTCAGGTGGCAGGATTTCTGCAGACTTACATCTTCAAAATTAGAAGCCAGGTGATGAGAAGAGTGTAGGATTGAAAGCGAGAGTGAGAGTTTTGCCAGAACATCCATTTATATACTGAAACCTCCCTTCTAATTGATTGCTTACTACAGATTCCAAAGTGGAAAGAAATTTAAAAAGTCTCTGCCAAACCACTGAGAATCATGGCCAAACAAGGTGCCATATAATATTAACCATAACAACATAACTGTGCATCTTCTTGCCTAATAGCTTTAGGAATTCAGAGGTTTGCTTCTTCACCGTTTTAAGCCCACTGTCCTGTTAGGTCAAGAGGCAATTTGACAGCATAACAATGTCGTTGGAGAACTAATAATCTCCCCTCTAAGATATCAGAAATTGTGGTAAATTATTTAACTAGATGTACCTATTCATTTTTAAATGAACTAGAAAATCTTTTCTATGCTTTTTTATTTAAAGGTTTTGGAGAAACAGATAGATCATTAATAGAGATTTAGAGTTTACTACTAAAAAAAAAGCCTTAAAAGGTAGGGTGCTTAGACATATTTTTAGTGCTTGAAGATGTCTATGTCACTTAATTTAATTTTAAACCAACCAAAACAAGAAGTAATAAAATGATTTGTCTAAAATCACATAGCTAGTTAGTAGCAAAGCTAAGATTAAAATTTAGCATCCCTAACTGTGAATGTTTTGAAAGGGCTTAACTCCAGAATGAAGTTCATGAGAGGTGCAATGGTTAATATTCTTGGCTGCTAATTGGAAGGTTAGAGGTTTGAGTCCAAGCAGAGGCATCTCTGAGGAAATATCTGACCATCTACTTCCAAAACATGAGATACTTAAAATCTTACAGAGTACCTGTTTACTGTGACACACGTGAGTTGTCAAGAGTCCGTGTTGACTTGATAGCAAATGGTTTGGTTTGGTTTAATTCCAGAGCATAGTTTCTATGTGCTCATCATTCTGTATGAAGAATGTATATGATGCAACATGCTAGGAAGAGTCCATGCTCTGAAGGATTTCTTTGTGGAACAACCATGAATAAGTCAATATACAATGTAGGTCACATTTCAACTTATATCTTCATCAATCCACTGGAGATTCTCCATTTTATGACATAACTGGACTTGAAGCAGGTACAATAAATGGCATTAGCATTGCTTTCACTTCTAAGAATACCTGAAGAGTGTTCTTCCAGTTTTTAATTATCTGCAAGTGACCATGTTAATTGCTTACACTTCAAACATATTTTTGATCAAATTTCTTTGCTCCCCTATCCGTTTAAGGGTAAAGTAAGGAAAGTTCAAGAGGGAATTAAAATAAAAGGACTTAATCTTTGTTGATTCTTAAAAAATTCATCAGTGTTTTGTGTGTGTGTCAAAGTAATAATAATTGTAGTCATTATATTTCTGGTTTTTACAAATTTTCTCAATGTAGCATGATGTTTTGTTATGTAGAAAAGCCAGATTATGGTTCTCAAATTTAATGTGTAACGAGCTCTGGTAGGTGGTTACAAATTGCGCTGTTAACCTCAGGATCAGCAGTTTGAAACTACCAGCTGTTCCGCGGGAGAAACATGAGGCTTTCTGCTCCCGTAAAGATTTACAGCCTCGGAAACCCTGTACAGGGTCTCTATGAGTCGGAACCAACTCCACAGCACATAACAACAACAATGGGATTCTTATTCTGGACTCTGGAGTTTGACTATCCAGGTACCATTCCAGATCTTTGATTTATTAGCTTTGAGATCTTAGGCCAGTTGCTTGCCTTCTCTTTACTTCAGCAGTTTCATCTGTGAAATGGGAATGCTTACAGACAGAACCTATCTTTTACCAATGTTGGGAAATTGAGATCATGCATGTCACATGCCTACCATAGTGCCTTGATCAGATTTACTACTCAATATTAGTATTAAACCTTTCTAGTTTCAGTTCACATTTTTTCTTCTTTCAACAAATAATACCATACTCCAAGCATTGCTCTAGGTACTGGAGACACAGAAATAACAAAGTCCTTTCCCAGATGTTATTAAATGTCATCCAGTCAGTTCTGTTCTGTCTCATAGAGACCTTGCATAGGTTTTCTGAGGAGCGGCTGGAGAGTTTGAACTGCCAGTCTTGCATTTCAAACTGAACTTGTGGTCGAGTAGTTATCCTGCAGTGCAAACACCAGGACTCCAAATTTTTTTTCTAGTTCAGGAGCAAAAATAGGAAACAATATTAAAAAATAGACACATGCACAACACTTTTTTCTGAGCAACTTTATGAAGTTTTGAGAAACTTAAAAAAAACAAAACACTTTAAACAAACTTCAAGTTATTTATAAAAAATAAACATGAATGAATAAGTACAACACATTCTTCATAGTTTCTAATTATTTATTAAATAACCCTTTTCAGCATTAAAAAACTTAGTAATCTAGGGCTTTACCTGGCAGGACATAAAAGAAGCAGATTGGAAACATTCCTGGAATGTTCTGGGTCTAGAAAATTGAAGATTGGTGTTGGCACAGCCCTTGATCCTTACAAGTCCTCACAAGACCTTGCTTACTGCTTTGACTGAAGGGAGTTTCTGTCAGTGGTTCTGTAGCTATTGCCCACAGCTGAGAATTTCTAATTTAGAACCAGTGTACAGCTTAAGAAAATGAGCTGAAGGAGTACACATACTGCTGAAATCAGCTAAGCAGGAGAAATTCCCTGGGCACACTCCAAGTGGAAGACCCAACCATTAGGGTTGCTTCACGCATTCTTCCATTTCTTCTCATAGCTGTATTCTCTCCTCGTCTCCACCCTTCCATATCACATAAAACCTCTTAACATGTATCCATCATCTCTCTTGGAATATAGGTTGCCTTATAAACACTTCCATTCTCTATATACTCAAGTTCCAAATGGCCCGAAAAGATCATTGAAAGTTGATACATAGATGGAAGAGAGAATATTAATGAAAGATGAAAAATTATATATTTCTTGCTATATCAAAATATGATGCTAGAATGATTTTTCCCTTTTTTATTGACAAGTGTTGATATTTAAAAATAATTAATAAAGTAGAATTTTTTTCAGAGAAAAGAGCTATCTTAACATGTTGTTAAGTTCTGTTTGGTCGTTTTTGACTTATAGAGTCCCTGTATGTGATTTCCAAGGAGCAATTGCTGAGTTTGAACTGTCAACCCTGAGGTTCAGACCAACCTTGTGGTCCATTGCTTATCCTATAGTGCCACACCATGATTCCTCTAATAGCTCCCCCCCTTTTTTTTTTTACTTTCATGAGGAATTGTCAGAGTTATCAACACGATTCATGGCTTTTGAAACAAACAGAACTTTAGCACAAAAATTATTTTTGCCTTCTAAAACTATTGTGCTTTTGCATAAGGTTAAAGTCTTAATCATATATATCGTTAATATACTATTGCTATCTGGGGCGACAAGGCTGGAGATAGCATGGGCAATCACAATGCTAGTATTGGCTCTTCTAAAATGCAGTCTCTGCATCTTCACACAGAAATGAAATATTATAATTACTAACCTCTAAAATATGTTTTTAGAGTCCTGTTGTGGCATTGTGGGATAAAGCACTGGACCGCAGGTTGGCTTGAACCACAAGGCTACGAGTTCAAATTCACCAGTAGTGCCTTGCAAACCCTATAGAGGGTTGCTATGAGGCAGAACTAACTCCATTGCACTTAACAACAACCCCAAAATAGATTTTTAAAGTGTCTATTGAAGTGGTTCAGTGTCTCAAACTATTAGTTTACTGTCAGAAACTATATTTTCATAATTCTTTGTAGACAAAAGTAATGTCTGCAGACAATGCTTGTTGTTTTTATTACGTGCTATTGAGTTGGCTCTGATTCATAGCAACCCTGCAGAAAATACTTAGCCATTTAAAACTATCTTACTATTTATAGAAAAATATAATGTTAGCACTTGTCACTTTTAAAGATATTGATTTTTCCCTGAAATTTGCAATGGGATGTGAATTTTAATTTAAATGTATATTTATGTAAAGCAGATATCATTTGTATGCTGTGTGATATCTTTAAGTGTTTTAGAGGTAGTAACACTTTCAATCCTTATCACTTATGAGAGGTGGTATTATTACATTGTCTCCACTTTATAATGAAGGCAGTAGGTAAGAAAAGAAGAGAGGCTAAGAATTTGTCTAAGGTTACACAACTGAGCTCTGGCAGAGCAGGATTCAAATCCATTATGACCACATGCCTCTTGCAACATGTTGAAGAGTCAATAATATGGATGAACTCAGAAATTTATCCTTCTAACCCACCATCTGTCTGTCCTTCTGTCCCACCAAGATTCCAGCAGTTTTATAGAATGTATATAAATCTTTCATGTTACAGGCTGCGTACCGAGAGCTATGGGACTATCATTCCTATTCTAGACAAATATTAAAGTGATGTAACAAGTCACAGTCTCATGAGTTTCTGATTTTTTTCAAGCATCCACTAAGTAATAACCCTTTCTGCCTGTCTTCCCATTAGATTAAGTCTCTGAATCAATCATAGTCCTAGTAGAAAATAAATGACACACTTAAGAACATTCATTAAGCTTCATTATAAAACAGCTATGTGGATAGAGAAAATCATATTGTGGACCTGTGACCCTCAGTTGAAGAGACTTCCCCCAATGAAGGTAGCTACAGATACAAATACCCAGTCTTCACTCTCCTCTCTTATTCCCATCTCCTATAGGAACTCTCTGTTGGCCACCATAAAGCCAGAGGGCAAGGGTGGTCATTGATGTAATCCATGTAGCTTAGACTCTGACACAGTGGAGGGTGAAAAAATGGATATCAAATTGAGTGGATGAAATGGAAGATACTTGGTAGAATACTGCCAGCTCTTTATCACACACATTTATAGGGCAGGTTTTCTATTCATCTTGGGTTTTATTTGTTCATTAACTCAACTTCTTAGGTACTTCAGAAAGGTTCTGAGAATGCAAAGCTCCTTCAGGTGCAGCATGAAATGTGTTCTGTCTTTTTTGATGCTTTGTTCCTGCTTGCTAAAGTTTTTTTGTTTTGTTTTGTTGCACTATGGTTCTGTCATTTAACATAGTTATTCTCCAACTGAGTAGCTGCATCTAAGAATCACAGGCCTATTCCAGAGATCCCAGGAGCTCTACAGCACAGGGGTTAAAGCACTAGGCAGCCTGACAGATGAAAAATTTCCTCCATCAGACTTAGAAGTCCTATGGGCATTTCTACTCTGTCCTTGAAGGGTTGCTATGAGTTAATATTGACACTATGACAATATGTTTTGATAGCGAGGAGATCCAGCCAATGTCAGGTGAGCCCTAAGAATGCAGTGTTTTTAATTTCCTAGGTGAGGCTAATAAGTTGTTTGTTGTATCACATTGAGCTGATTCTGACCCATGGCAACTGCATAGTGTTTCTGAGAGCTACTGGTGGGTTTGAAATGTCAACCTTGTGGTTAGTAGTCCTTCACCAAAATAGAATATCCAAGCAAATAGCAAACATGACAAGATGTTCATGAAACTCAAAATCATAAAAAAAGATCAGGTTTAATGGTTGTAGAGAGAGACTGGAGGGACCCAAGACTATCGTCCTTGACTATCCTTCACGTCTGGAACTGAACTCACCCTGTGCCTCAACTTCCAGGCAAAAGTCCTGCTGTGGCACTTCAGGGTAATGCACTGCTCTGCAAGGTCAGTTTGAACCTCAAGTTTGGTGGTTCAAAATCACCAGACACTTTTGTAAACCCTTTACAGAGTCACTATGAATCAGAACCAATTCAACAGCACTTAACAACAACTACAACTGATGTTATTTGGAGGGGATTGCAGTCACTGAAAGGGAATGAAGTACATAATTTGTTGAATGTAAAACTGATGATGTGCTCTGTAAACCTTCATTCAATTCACAATAGAAAGTAAAGAAAATAAAAAATATTTATGATCATTAGCAATTGTTAAGTTCCGACTCATAATGACTCAGTATAGGGTTTTCAAGGTGCAGCTGGTGAGTATGAACTTCCAGCCTTGCAGTTAGCAGTCCAGTGCTTATCCTACAGCACCACACATTAGCCATTGTTGTTGTTAAGTGCCGTTGAGTCCATTCTGACTCACAGGAACCTTGTACAGGGTTTCTGAGGAGCAGCTGGTGGGATTGAACCACTGATCTTTTGGTTCTACTCCAGTGCTGATCCTACAATGCCACACCAAGAGTCCATAATAGTCATTGTTGTTAAGTGCCTTTGAATCGGTTTCAACTCATACTGACCCTGTATAGGATTTTTGAGTCATAGTGACCCTGTATAAGATTTTTGAGGACTGGCTGGTGAGCTTGAACCATCAGCCTTGCAGTCCAAACTGACATTGCAGTCTAGCATATTAACCCATGGCAACACAGCAGGACTCCTGCCGTCATACTAGAATGAGGGGTGAATGAATTGAATTAATTATAGCAGGCTATATTATGACCAAATATAGCAGGCTAATTTTTAAGTTGATAATTTTGTATGGCCCATGAATGAATTTTGGTAAACAAAAGTTTCCCCACCACTGCCCTATAGAATAGATTAGAATTCCCCTTTAGATTTCTGAGGCTATAATCCATTATGGGAGCAGACAGCCTTAGCTTTCTCCAGTAGAGCAGCTGGTGGGGTCAAACTGCTGATCTTGTGGTTAGCAGCTCACTCCTAATCCACTATTGCCTCCAGGGCTCCTGTTGTTGTTGTTAGGTATATATTCCTTGGTATATACTCTGTTAGGTGCTAGTGAGTCAGTTCCAACGCATAGTGACACTATGCACAACAGAATGAAACACTGCCCAGTCCTGTACATGCTCACAACTGCTGTTATGTGTGAGCCAATTGTTGCTACTACTGTGTCAATCCATATTGTTGGGGGTCTTTCCTCTTTATCACTGACCCTTCACTTTACTGAACATTTTGTCCTTCTCCAGGGAATAGTCCCTCCTAGAGTCCTCGTATGGTGCTGTGGGCTAATGCGTCAGACTGCAAAGTCTTTTGAACTGCAAGGTTGGGGGTTGAAGCTAACCAGCTGCTGCTCCTTGGAAACCCTATACAGGGTCACTATAGGTTGGAATCCACTCGACAGCATTTAACAACAACAAATAATATGGTCAAAGTACAAGATACGATGTCTCAGTATCCTGACTTCTGACTGTACTTCTTCCAAGATAGATTTGTTTGTTCTTCTGGCAGTCCATAGTACGCTCAATATTCCTCACCAGCACCATAAGTCATACGCCTCTATTCTTTTATGGTCTTTCTTATTCATTGTCCAATTTTCACATGCATATGAGGTAATTGAAAATACCATGGCTTGTGTTAGGTGCACCTTGTTGTGAAATGCCTTGGAGTTGATTGTGACTCATAGCAACCCTGTATAGGATTCTTGAGGAATGGCTGATGAGCTTAAACTGCCAACCTTGCAGTCCAGTGCATTGCCCTGCAGTGCCACATCCAGACTCCAGTGCACCTTTGTGCTACTCAGAAAGTTTTCAGTGGCTTAACATTCAGAAGCAGCCTGCCTCTCCTTCTTCCTAATCTGTCTTGGTCTGGGAGCTCCACTGAAACCTTTCCACCATGGGTGACCCTGCTGGTATTCAAAATACTGGTGGCATAGCTTCCAGCATCACAGCAACATGAAATCTACCACAGTATGACAGACTGACAGATGAGTGTGGGGTAACTGTGACAGTTAAAGTTTTATGTCAACTTGACCAAATCCAGATTCTCAGTGGTTTGGCTTGAGATGTAGTTATCCCCCATAATGAGATCTAATATAATGTTATTAGCTCTATGATGAGATCTGAGGTGTATGAGCTTAGTGAAACCCCAAACCAAATTGTTCTGGTCACAGAGAGATTTAATTGCAAATATTCTTCCTCTCATGATGTTACAAATCAAATGACCACAGAGCCATTGTGTGGGTCAGCACTGGCAACAATTATGTTAATGTTGAATGTCATATGTGAGCTGAGAGGGATGTAATGTCACATATGAATCGAGGGGAATGTAATTTTATAAAATTACATTCTGAGCCCTTGAATATAATTTTATAAAAAAAAGACTTATTGTAATGCAGGCATGGTATTTGATTGAATGTTATATTCAGATATATGCATAGATTTTTATAAAGACCAGAAAACTGTTTGGCTTGTTTGTTTCTGAATGTTCAACCTTCTGGCTATGTCTTTCCACAGTGAGTAAACTACTTCAATAGGTGAAAGAACTTGCAGAGAAGGACAGCCATTTCTTTGTCATGGGATGATTCAACATGGAGGTTTTCTAAATGCTAATTAATTCCAACCTCAACTACTTTACCTGCTGCTTCAAAGGCTGACAGCTTGTATTTATTACCTGAGTGACAGCTGTTCCTAACCTCTTTTTTCCTGAAAAGAAATAAAGAAATTAAATAAACCTTTTACATGCTAATCATTGACAGGCTGAAGTGACAGTTGAAAAGTGCTCAAGTATGAGTCAAAGGCAGGCTTGAATTGAAAGATTTTTGTCTACATGAACTGATTGTTGAATTTTGACTAGATATTTGTGAAGTGTAGGGAAAAAGAGTGGCAAGCAATTGATGAGACTATTATCAGAAGTGAGACTGTTGCTAAAAAGATCAATATATTAAATATCTTCATTAGTTTGAGCAATATATATTTTAAATATCTTGTGTGGTACACATTTTTTTCATAAGCAAATGTTTTACAGCTCTTTCTCTTTCAGATTTTTAAAATTCCATTTAGTTGTATCGTCATAATGACTGATAGTATATTTTTCTTGATCACAGGCTCTATTTTGACAACATGTATTTATTTACTACTATAACCCCAGCTTCTACATTTTACAATCATGACTAGGTTTAAGAGCATTTGGCTGATTCCACCTTCAGCAGAGTTAACTCTATATAAGGAATATCTTCTCATATGATAATCCTGTCCCCAATGCAATTTTAAACAGATTTATTGAATCTTAATGAAGAACTATGTCTAGCTATTAGTAGTGGAACTGACTCGATGGCACTTAACAATAAACAACAACATTAGTAGTGAATAATGCTCCTTGATTTATTTAAAGATATCTGCTACTGGATGTTCTTTTCTGCATATTCCTGGCTTTCTAAAAAGCCACAGGTAGTATTGTTGGTAAAAAGTTGGATGTTGTTGTTAAGTGCAATTGAGTCGATTATGACTCTTAGTGACCTGAGGAGCAGTGGGTGAGTTTGAACCATCAACCTTGCGGTTGAAGCTGACATTGAGGTCGAGTGCTTATCCTATGGTACCACACCTTAGAATATGTACCCTTTCAAATTGCATTGATAAGCCAATTTTGATATAAGAAGATATGTTCTTTTTTATTGTTTTAATGTTATTTTCAGTCAGTAATTTTACTATCATATCGTAAAATTGAATTCTTTTTGTTTACAATTCTATGAATTTCAACTCAAACACAAGTATAGATTTTTAGAACTGCCTCCAAACTCAGAATACAAAATAGTTCTAGTTCCAAAAATGTCCTCATGCTATCCTTTTGTAGTCATATCTTCTCATACCCCTAATACCTGACAATCACTGAGAAGGTATTTTCTGGATATTAAAATAGTTAAGAAAAAAAATTGATGAAGAGGAAGAGAAGGAAAAGGAACAGAAAGAAGAGGAGGAGAAAAGATGGAAGGGGAAAGAAAGAAAATTAGGGATGCGAAGCACTAAGAGTTAGTCATTGACCCCTTACCAGGAATTTTATGTGTGGTTCATGACAGAATCTTCAATGCAGTAGAGCTCTTTTTTCCTTCTATGTAAGATGATGAAACTGTTAAAAAGGAGTTTGCACTGTCCAGAGACTGTACATTGGTGGCATGAGAACTGAATTAGTTCCTATGACTCCTATGTCAATATGCTAAGGTTTTCTGTTGTCAACTTGACTTTACTCACACCTCCTGGCGTGGCAATGTAGATGAGACTCGAGAACCACATCACCCAGGATTTCCTTTCTTACGTGGTTCTGGTTGAAGATTTTCAATGAGAACTAGAGTCAGGAACTAGATGGTAAAAGAGGAGCGGAGTCATTGGCTCTTCTGGTATGGTTATAACCAGATGCATGGGCACACATGGGATTCCTTGTAGCTTCTCTGCAAATGCTTCAGAACCACTTGCTTTACAGTTGCAGACTGTGAGTACTGATGAGATTTATCTAGAGACTCCTGCTAATCAGGAAAGCTTCCCCATAAATCTTTAGGAATCACCACATTGGTGGTTCTGGTTGAGGTCTCTAGGTCTTCTTTTTTGCCCTTCTGGCTGTTACCTTCCACAACTTCCACAGTGACTTTGCTGACACTTACTTAACCCTGCTTTACCACATATGTATGGAGTCCTGGTATGGCCCTGTGGATTAATGCAATGGACTGCGAAGTCAGTTTGAAGTGCAAACTTCAAAGGTCGGCAGTTAACGCTCATCGCTGTTCCTTGGAAACCCTATACATGGTCACTATGGGTTGGAACCAACTCGACAGCCCTTTACAACAACAACACCTACAAATGTATAGATCCTAACTTCTATATGAAACCCTTTTATTCCTGGAATATTTTATAGTGGCTTTGTTTTCTTCCCTAGATCCAGATGGATAAAAGGAAAATGTTGTATTGGTTACTAGTATTTAAAAATTGAGAGATTTCTCATTGAAGTCACAGTTTCTATTTTTCCTTTGAAAATTCAGGAGGTCAGGCACTATTGTACCCTCTTTCTTACTTAGAGACTGTTGGATGAAGCTGAGGGATAATTTTCCCTTTAGAAAAAGTATGATTCTTCACTTTGCCAGCCAGCCCACCTCACTCATTAATATTGTCCATCTGGGTTTTTCAGTCTTTGCATTTGTGATTCTCCTTCTCTAAATAATTTTACCTTAATCTAAGAAACTAGATTTACTACAATAAATGTATTTTAATGGCTTACTAGTAGCAAACTATTCCAAAGAAAATGGACTCAGTCCCTTCAAAGAGTTTTGGGGAATAAACTCACTGATACAGAAGCAAGCATATGACTGTCATATCAATTTTTAAAATAAGAAAATATATTCACCCAAATAGATTTTCCAGATTGATTTTTATAGCAGCTTTTCTTATTATTGGTTGTTTTAATTATTAATTAATTCTATGTGTTTGGTTTTACATTTCATAAAATGTAAACTTACATTTTATATCACAATAAATGTAATGGAATATAGATAAATTATTTTCAAATATAGAAAAATTTCTAAATACACTTGATAAGATTGTTTTTTTACTCATTGTTGTCTTTTTCATGCATCTACATGTGTGCACCAATATGTATGCACTTATTTTGAGAAAAAGAATTTAGAAAAAAAGTAAGCTTATTTTCCTACTTAGTAGCCAGAAATCTAGTAATATGAAGTATCATTTTCAGATTAATTTATTATAGATTTTAATATTCCCACAAATTATTAGAGTTGCTTAAAAGAAATAAATGGCTTTAAAAGAGAATTTCTCTGTTTGATGTTGCCCTAACAAAATAGCATTGAATTTTCAAAGCAGGATTTTTACAGTATATTGACATGCCTTTTATTTGCTTCAAAAAAACCATAAACATTTGATAATAAGTTATTTATCACTGTAAAAGGAACTTCTATTAATTTCATTTATTTTTTTTTTCTGGTAAAAGAACACCTCAGTTTAGAGAAAAATGATACAAATGGATATCACATTCCATTTGGAAATTCATAGATACTTTAAAAAAAAGTTTAAGGTGTTTTCTTATGTTGTTTTTTTTTTAAATTCACTTACATTCAGTCTGAGTGTATGAATACTTTTTTATGGGAAAGAATAGATTGGAATTTATGTTCCCCCAAGTGCTGATGAAAGTATGAGTAGCATGTACTTTGCTTGCTGTCTCTAGTCATAGTATATTCTAGAAACACAGTATACTTATGTAAGGAGCTCTGGTAGTGTAGTGTTTACGAATCAGGCTCCTAACTTCCAGGTCAGCAGTTTGAAACTACCCGTCATTCCGTGAGAGAAAGATGTGGCTTTCTACTCCTGTAAAGATTTATAGCCTCGGAAACCCTAGACAGGGTAACTATGAGTCGGAACCAATTCCATGGCACACTACCACCACCACCACCATACTTGTGTACTCATATATGTGTATAAATAAATAGATATATATTTTTTCTTTTAGCAACAAAGAAGAAATTTACATTTATTATTTGGACCAGCTATGTAGCTACTTGATCCTTGGTTCCACTCGCCCATTTCTTTTTTCCTATTTTGCTTCTCTGAGAGGGAGCACATCTTAGGTCTCAAATTCCATGGGAAAGCTGGGTAAGAGTCTGTGTTATCTCATATCAAAACCAGAGCAAACCCACTGCCATCAAGTCAATTCTGGCTCATAGTGACCAGATATATATAGGGCAGAATAGAGTTACTTGTTCCTTAGGGTTTCTGAGGCTGGAAATCTTTAGGGTATTAGACAGCCTCCTCTTTCTCCTGTGGAGTGGCTGATAGATTTGAACCACCACCTTGTGGTTAGCAGCCTACCATTTAATCTACTACAACGCCAAGCTTCCTTTCTATAGTCTCAACAGAGGTTCCCTTAAAACAAATGCAGTTTTGTTGTGAAATTCCATCGAGTCAATTCCAACTCATAGCGACCCTGTGGAGGATTTCTGAGGAGTGACTGGGTTAGCTTGAAACACCGACTTTGTTCAAACTGACTTTGCAGTCCAGTACATTAACCCACAGCACCACACCAGGACTCCTCTATAATAATTTATCTTGTTTTGTTAAAAAGACAGATTAAAGTGAATGATTGGGAGCATTGGGAAGGCCCAAAAGGATATGATTTTGTTTCTCTTACTGACTGACTCTTGGATAAGAGCTATGAACTCCCCAAGTCTCAGTTTCCCTTTTATTAAAGGTCATGCTAATAATACTGACCACACAAGGCTATTGTAAGGATTATACACAATAATTCAAATTAAGGGTATTAATTGTGTTTGATTCATAATGTTGTTGTTGTTGTTGTTGTTAGGTGCTGTCGAGTTGGAGGTGCTGTTGAGTGGATTCTGATTCATAACAATCTAATGCACAACAGAATGAAGCACTGCCTGGTTCTGCATCATCCCCACAATAGTTATGATTAAGTCCATTGGTACTGCCAACTTGTCAATCCATCTTTCACTGACTCTCCAATTTTCCAAGCATGATGTATTTCTCCAGGGACTGGTTCCTCCTGATAATATTCCCAAAGTATTATCAGGAGTAGATAGCAAATTCTAATTAATAACAGTAATATGTATTGATGCATATGATGTGGTTTGGCATTGTAGGATAAGCACAGGACGGCTAGCCACAAGGTTGGTGGTTCAAACCCATCAGTTGCTTCTCAGAAACCTCATACAAGGTCGCTCTGAATTGAAACCTACTCAATGGCATTTAACAACAACAACAATATGATGTAAGGCATTTGTGACAAGGCAGTAGGTCTCAAAATTGAGTATGTATCAGATTCCCCTGAAAGGACTGTTTAAAACACAGATCAATGAACCCTATTCACAGTGTTCTGGTTCACTAAATTTCATTTGTTGTTGTTATTATGTGCCATGGATTCGGTTCCAACTCATAGTGACCCTGTACAGGGTTTCCGATGCTGTAAATCTTTATGGGAGCAGAAAGCCTCACCTTTCTCCCACAGAACAGCTGGTAGTTTCGAACTGCTGACCTTATATTTCGCAGCCTGATTCATAACCACTACACTCCGTAGGGGCTCAAAAATCTCTTTTCTAACATGTTTTCAGATAATGATGGTGTTTGTGGTCCTGGGGCCATATTGTGAGAATCATTGAACAAGCCACACCTATTCTAGACCATTCCTCTTGGGCAAGTGAGGATTGCAGTTTGGTCATGGAAGAGAGTGACGGAACAAAAGGATTGGGTCCTTCAGCCTTGGGGTAATGCTTATGACTCATGACTCAGTGCTGGCCTAGTTTCCATTTAATGGGATACAACAAAAGAAATGAATTCCTATGCAAGGTCAGTTTGAACTGCAAGGTTGGCTGTTCAAACTCACCAGCCACTCCTCAGAAACTCTACACAGGCTTCGTATGAGTCAGAACCAATTCAATGGCATTTAACAATAACAACAAATGTTTACTTATATCTCTTCCAAATAATTAGAGGGTCCACATATGTACTATACTCTGTTGTTAAGTACTGTTGAGTTGGACCCAACTCATAAAGACGCTATATAGGATTTCCAAGGAGCAGCAGTGAGTTTGAATTGCTGACCTTGTGGTTCAAACTGACCTTGCGTGCCAGTGCTTTATTCTATAGCACCACACCAGGACTCCAATTTCATCAAAATTTCCTTGTTTTATACTTCCTGAATTTTCAAGGAGCAGTGTGTATCCCAAGACTGACACCAGGGTACTTCCATCCAAATTTCCTTTGGCACAGAGCAAATGTCATATCTCAAAATAGCCCCACTGATGATGCTGTTGTCCCTGAGAGGAGTGTTGTTTTATTTTACTCTGTACACTTTTCAGGAGAAATTCATTTTCCAGTTTTGTCAGGGGAGAGTTTGGGAGAAGTTAAGCAGACAAAGTACAAATATTTGAGATGAATGAAGTCTGTGAATCACATATTTTTATTGCCTGGTGTGGCACTGTGGGTTGATACATTGGACTGCAAAGTCCATGTGAACTGCAAGGACAGTGGTTCAAGCTCACTAGCTGCTCCTCAGAAACCTCCACAGGATCACTATGAGTCAGAACTGACTCCACAGCACTTAACAACAACAATGGCACTTAATGGGAACTATTGTCTTCACTTTGGTGGCATATTGTTCCAACCAACTCCTTATTTATCTGTGGACATTCCTCAAAAACCATTTGCTTGTTGTAACTTCAAATATAGGTAGTGTCTATCCAACTGTGGCAGGCCCTTGATAAGAGCTTCACATACAGCAATTCCTTTCAGCTTTCCTGTTAAAACCTGACCTGAGAAGTGGGATGCAAAGAGTTTCACAGTCTGAAAGTGATAGGTGTTCCCAAGAGAGTTAATGGAAATCACTTGCGGGTGCCTGCTAACCATCCATAGAGTCAGTCTCCCTGGGCCTAGAGCAGGGCAGAAAATTGCAGAAAATGAATAGTAGTGTCAGGTAGTGGAGCTAGGAGAAAATGCCGAGGGGAAAATTTAGGAAACTAAGCCTCTAAGATATTAAATACGTTTAAGCTAGAATTTTTAATGACAGAATTGGAATTTGAACTCAAGTCCATCAGATTCAAGTCAAAGCCATGGCATTGGAGTAGACCTTCCTTTTAGAAGTTTCTCAAATAGATTGACACTATTAAAAGCAAATCCTATGTATGTTGTTGTCCTTGTTGTCAGGTGCCATCGAGTTGGAACTGATTCATAGTGACCCCATGCACAGAAGAACAAAACAATGTCCGATCCTGGGCCAACCTCACTACCGCTGCCACACTTGACGCCATCAATGATGCCACCTGGCCAATCCATCTCGTTGGGGGTCTTCCTCTTTTTATCTGACCCTCCATCTTACCCAGCATGACATCCTTCTCCAGCGACTGTTCCCTCCTGACAATATGTCCAAAGTATGAGAGACGAAGCTTAGCCATCCTGGCCTCCAAGGAGCACTCTGGCTGCACTTCTTCCAAAACAGATCTATTGGTTCTTTTGGCAGTCCATGGCACTTTTAGTATTCTCCTCCAACACCACAACTCAAAGGCAGCAATTCTTCTACGATCTTCCTTATTCCCTGTCCAGCTTTCACATCCATACGAGGTTATTGAATATTCAGTATATTTTTTCTTAGTGTATATGAGTAGATGGAGTTTTCCAGGAAGGATGGTGTTCTCTCCCGTATTCTGAGATATCTGGAAGTGAAGTGTCAAAAGTTATGTGTAAAAACTATGCACAATTTTTCCCATTTATTCATACAATTCATGCAATCATCAGAATTATAAATTAGGGATTTAACTTTTCTTTGCTCCCAACAGGAACACATCCATATTTATGCCCATTTGAAAAAAAAATGTGATTAGTTGAAATTTGGAAATTATTAAATAACATCATTAATATCACACATTAACAAAATTTTGCTTAAGATAATTAAAAAATGACTGCAGTCACACATCAAGAAAAAAGTGTCAGAAATTTAAGCCAAATTCAGAAGAGAAAGAGGAACAAGAGATATCATTGCTGATGTCAGATGGAACTTGGTTGAAAGCAGAGAATAGCAGAAGGATGTTTACCTGTGTTTTACCATCTAAACAAAAGCATTCAACTATGTAGATCATAATGAATGGTGGGTAATCATACACAGAATGGGAATTCCAGAACACTGAATTGCATTCATGTGGAATCTGTACATGGATCATGAGGCAGCTGTTTGAACAGAGCAAGGAGATAGGATTTGGTTCAGGATTGGAAAAGGTGTGTGGTAGGGTTTTACTTTTTACTTTGTTCAATTTGCATACTGAGCATATGATCTGAGAAGTCAGACTATATAAAGAATAATGTGGCATCAGGTTTAGAAGAAGACTAATTAACAATCTGCAATATGCAAATAATGAAAATGACTTCAAGTACTACATATGAAGGGCAAAGACCTTTGGTATATTTTATACCTGAGCGTGCAGAAAGTGAACATACTTACCACTAGACAAACAAGGTAATGATATATGAAGAAAAAACAGGAAACTGAAGTCAACTATTTCATTCTCATTGGATCCACAATCAACAACCATGAAAACAGCAGTCAAAAAAATTAAACAATGCATTGCATTGGACAAATCTGCTGCAAAAGACTTCTTTAAAGTTTTAAGGAGCATGATGTCACTCTGATGACTAATTGTGCCTGACCCAAGCCATGGTATATTCAATCACCTCATATGCATGTAAAAACCAGACAGTAAAAATGGAACACAGAAAAAAGAACTGATGCATTCAAACTGTGGTGTTGAAATACTGAATACTGAATATACTGCGGACTGCCAAAGAGTGAACAAATGAATTTTCGAAGAAATACAACTAGAATATTCCTAGAAGCAATAATGTAAGGTTTTGACTTCCTTACTTTGGACACATCATCAGAGAAGACTAATTTCTACAAAAGCTTGATAAAGGGTCTGTAAAAATGAGTGAAACAATCAATGAGATGAGTTGGCCCAATCATAGGTCATCATGAGTCAGAGCTGATTTGGTGGCAACTAACAACATCTCAATCTGTATGCTGAGCAAATTATCCAAAAAGCTGAATTATATGAAGAAAAACATGGCATCAGCATAGGAGGAAGACTCATTAACAGCTTGCAATATGCATATGGTACAACCTTGCTTGCTGAAAGTGAAGAGGGCTTAAAATACTTACTGATGAAGATCAAAGACCACAGCCTTTGGTATGGGTTGCACCTCAATGTAAGGAAATAAAAAATGCTCACCACTGGACCAATAAATAACATCATGATAAATGGAGAAAAGATTGATGTAGTCAAAGACTTCATTTTGCTCAAATCAACCATCAACACTAATGGAAGCAGCAGTCAAGAAACCAAACGACATATTGCCTTAGGCAAATCTGCTGCACATGACCTCTTTAAAGTGTTAAGAGCAAAGATGCCAGTTTGAGGACTAAGGTGTGCCTGACCTAAGTCATAATATTTCCAGTAACCTCATATGCATGTGATAGATGGACAATGAATAAGGAAGACCATAGAAGAATTGATGCATTTGAATTATGGTGTTGTAGGAGAATATTGAAAGTACCATGGACTACCAAAAGAACAAACCAGTCTGTGTTGAAAGGAGTACAGACAAAATGCTCCTTGGAAGCCAGGATGTCCAGACTTCTCGCTCATACTTCAGACATGTTGTTAGGAGTGACCAATTATGGAGAAGGATATCATGTTTGATAAAATGGAGGGTTGAAGAAAAAAAGGAAGACCCCCATCTAAATGGATTGGCACAGTGGCAGAAGCGATGGGCTCAAATGTACAAATGATTGTGAGGTTGGTGCAGATCCGGGCAATGTTTCATTCTGTTGTGCATAGGGTCACTGAGTCGGTACAAACTTGATGGCACCTGACAACAACAATAGGAAACACTTTCAACTGAAACCAAAATGTTCATATTAGTTACAGAAAATTATTATTATTATTTGTCTTCAGCATCAAATCTCAAGCATAGGAACCTTAAAGAGAAGTGACTTTTCAAAAATATTCTCTATCTGTTATAAAGTAGAAGTTCAAAATAGAAATGATACATTATCATTTAAGAAGAAATTCACCTTTACAGTAAGGGTGTTCCTTTTGCTTACAGAATATTCTTTTCACGAAGCATTTCTTTTCTTCCCTTTCAAAAGCAGTATTTTATTGTTGAGTTTCCTGTAAATGTTCAAATGTAACTTATAGGTCAAAAATCACAGTTTAAGTGGACTTGATGGATTTTCAGAAATAGTTTATAATATGATTTTAGGACACTATTAGTTTCAATTGTAACTTCAAGCTAACAGTGAACACAAAAGTGATGGTGATGCTTGGGCAAGGAGGTTGCCTAGTGCACTAGCATCCTTTTAAGACTGTCCTCTTAACCATGACAGCAAACATGAATGGTGCATTCATTTATTAATTATTTCTTCTCTACTTATATTTCAGTGCCTACTATTTGACACTCTTTGCTTTCTGCGTCCATAAAGATTTACAGCCTCGGAAACCCTGTACAGGGTCTCTATGAGTCTGAACTGACTCCACAGCACATAACAACAACAACTATTTGACAAGCATTATGATAAAAATAAGTTTATATGAAATTTTACATTTTGTCAAAAGACTCCTATAAGAGTTATATTTATTGAGAGTACCTGTAATGTCCCCCTAACACCCCACTTAACATTCACTATCTCTGAGCTTCCCAGCAACCATGTCACGTTTTTTGTGTGTTACTTTCACTTTATCCTGGTTTAATTGAAACTCAGAAAGATCAAATAACTTGATGAAGGTCATAGTTTTAGTTGTGATTTCAATTCAAGTATGTATAAGGGTAAATACAATATTTTTCCTTCCTTGCTAACACTGTTTTGTGATATTTTTATATCCTATTACTGAATTTTCCTAGAAAAACGTTGCAAAGATTGCTAATATTTGCTTAAGTTGTTTCTACTTAGAAAGCATCTTCATAATCAATATCACAACAAGATTGGAAGTAATGTACATAATCCAATGATTTTCAAATTCAACACCAGTGACATTTGTGAAAATTATTAAACTATCTCCATCTCAGATTTTTTTAACAGAATTTCATTAGTTTTAACAAGGTAACAAATGTAAAGCTCTTACTGGGCTGCTCCTAGAGATAATTGTTGAGGGCTTTTTTGGGGGATGACTACTAGTGTGCAGAGACACCCACAAAAGGTCTTTTAGTAGCAGTGGAGTTGAAAGTTCTTGGGGAACTGCAGGGCAGGTAATTCTATATTATGACACTTTTAGCCATATTTTTCCATCACTCAACTGTCTGTCTACCATTCTGTGGTGACTTGTGTGTTGTGTGATGCTGGAAGCTATAGAATCCATGACATGGACCAGTATTTATATAAGAGGGTCACCCATGATAGACAGGTTTTGACTGAGCTTCCAGATGAAGATAGACCAGGAAAAAGGACAGGTGGACTATTTATGAATGTTTACACATGGAAAACCTTATGAACAGATGCAGAAAATTGTTGGCTACAGTGCTTGGTTATGAAAACATTATGAATAGTACCAGAATATTGTAAGATATAGGGCCAGCAGATGAGACCCTCTCGTTGGAAGTTGCTCAAAATATGACTGGGGAAGAGCTGCCTCATCAAAGTAGAGATGACTGTGATGACATGAATAGAGTAAAGCTTTTGGTACCTTCATTTGCTGATGAAACACAATTCAAAATAAGGAGGCAAACAGTCATTAAAAATCATAACATGCAATGTACAAATTATGAAACTAGGAAAAATGGGAGTTGTAAAAAATGTAACAATGCATAAACATCGATACCCTAGGCATTAGTGAGCTGAAATAGACTGGTATTGTCCACTTTGAATTTAACAATCATATGGCTTTGCATGCATTGTCAAAAGAACATATCAGTATCTATCTTGAAGTACGAAGCTGTCTGTGATAGGATAATATCTATAAGCTTACAAAGAAGATGAGTTAATACCACTATTATTTAAATTTATGTACCAACCACTAAAGCCAGTGATGATGAAATAGAAGAATTCTACCAACTTTTTCAGTCTGAAATTGATCATACATGAAATCAAGATGTATTGATAATTACTGGCGATTGAAACACAAAGGTTGGAAACAAACAGGAAGAATGTATAGGTGAAAAATATGGCATTGGTGATGGAAAAGATGCTGGAGATTGTATGATAGAATTTTGCAAGACCAATGGCTTTTTCATTCAGGAGTCCTGATGTGGCACCATGGGTTAATGCACTGGACTGCAAAATCGTTTGAACTGAAAGGTCGGCAGTTCACTCTCACCAGCCGTTCCTCGGAAACTCTATACAGGGTCACTAGGAGTCAGAACGGACTTGATGGCACTTATCACCACCACCAACAATGACTAATTCAGTGTGAGTTGGGGGCTGGCTGTGTCTCTCATACTTTGGACATATTATCAGGAAGGGCCAGTTCTGGATAAGGACATCATATTTAGTTAAGTGGAAAGTCCCTGAAAAAGAGGAAGAACCCAATGATATGGATGGATGGCCATAGTGGAAAGAACAATTTCCTCAAGTGTAACAACACTGCAAGGATGGTTCAGGACTGGGCAGTGATTCATTATGTTTGCAGAGAGTCACTGTGTGTCCTAACCAGTTCAATGTCAATTAACAACAACAACAATAATCCATATTGTTCAATTCTGTAATGTATTGTAATTCTCAGCCCCTATGCTTGTGATGTGGAGTCCTGGTGTGGTGCAGTGGGTTAATGTGCCAGACTGCCAAGCTGTTTGAATTGCAAGGTCAGTGGTTCAAGCTCACCAGCTGTTTCTCAGAAACCCTCAACAGGGTCGCTATGGGTTGGAATTGACTCAATGGCACTTAACAACAACAACATACTTGTGATTATGGACTGATTTTGAAGTCACTTGTTAATAAGGCAGTATTAAGGAAGGAGCTCTGGTAGTGTAGTGGTTACAAATCAGGCTGTGAACCACAAGGTCAGCAGTTCGAAACTACCAGCTGTTCCGTGGGAGAAAGATAAGGCATTCTGCTCCCGTAGAGATTTACAGTCTTGGAAACCCTGTACAGGGTCGCTATGAGTCGGAATCAACTCCACGGCACACAACCACCGCCACCAAGGTGGGGCTGAGGATTAAAGATGCCCCCACCTGACTAGAGATTGTGACTTAAATCACCACTCTTAGTTTTCTATGGAGACATGGTCTGAGTTCAACATATAGGAATGCTTTGGCAAAGTTTGTGCTTTTGCTCTGGATCTTACATCTGGCTCATCCTGTCTGACCTCCAGTTCATGGACTATGTGGCCTATAATCTGATCTAATTCGTCAGCTTCCAGAAGCCTGGTGCATCAATAGACTGTTGTCTGACCTGATAATTTGGGTTTCTCAGCTCTTGAGATTACATGGGTGAGGAGAATCCCCCAAACTGACCTCTGAACTATGATTTTAGGATTTGCCAGTATCCATGATTTTGTGAGTCATTCCCTTTGACAGTTGTGTGTTCTGTGAGACTCTTCAGCATAATGCAGAATCCTGGCACATGAGAGAAGGGAATCATGGTATATCATGTTGGAAAATTCAGACATTTGGGATATCTTTAACCTTCACCTCTTAGAGACCAGACTTGTGTTGATCTTTCTAAAAGAAAGAATTTTGAAAGACTTACAGTTAGGGCAAGAATCTAGTCCCATCATAGTCTAGCAAGCCCTGCCAGACATCGGTTTAAGGCAAGAACACTTTTGGTATTACTTTGGTTGATATGATTGCTGACATATGTTTTTGTTAGATTCTTTGGTTCTAAAGGAGATACCAAATCATTGGACAGGAACTTCTGGAGAATGAACCCCAGGTTTTGAGATTACACTCTGAACTGCCGGTGGACTTCAGGGTCTCTATGGAGAGGAGAAAGTGACTGAAATTCTGGATTTGTCGGTTGTCACATTCATAGTCATTTCCTTGCCCTTAGAGTTGTTGCAGGGTGTGTTCTGGGAAGAATGCTTTAGCGGATGCTACAGTTCTCAAAACTGGAAAGGCTAATGATGACTGACTGACTTATAGGGTCTGTTTTTGTATAGCAAGTCATAGAGGACCTGCTAAAGTTTAGAATTAGGATGAGATACTTCAAGTACATCTTCTTCCAGTATCAATCTTGGTATAGAGAGATTCAGTACATCCCACCATTGGTGTTGTTAGGTGCCAGTTGAGTTGGTTAAGACTCATAGTGACCCCTATGGTCAATAGAATGAAACACTGCCCAGAAAAGTGAAGCAGAATCAATGCCTTTGAATTATGGTGCCATGCACTGACTACTGATAAACATCAGATTTCTATATGTATCAGTGATGGTCTGTTCAAAGTTGAGGAGGGTTAATATGTTGGTACTGACTCAATGGCACCTAACAACAACAACAAAAGCTTAGAGCTTTGACTTACTGCAGTGGTATTAAGTGTTCATGAACAGACCAGTCCTGGATTCATGTTTGTTTTCTGGGAGGTTTAAGAATAGGTGTCCAATTCTCATATATAAAAATATTGGAACTCGCAACAAAAGTCTGGTCCTTACAGGATTGGAGTACCAAACAAATAAAAGGCCACAGATACAGAAATACAAAGCCTATTGCAGGTAAACTAGTCCACATGTCTACGCATGGTAAATAGATTTCATCTGATCAATTAATAATGGCTGCTTGGAACATTGTGTAGAGAGGATTATGAGATTATTAAGTCTGTGAAAATGGAGTCTGTCTTTAATGAATGATTTTTTTGTGTCAGGAGTGAGCATAAGGGAAGAGAGGTAGCACCCCAGTCACATATCTGGCATTCACAATTAACCCTTGCAGATACTTCTGTAGAATTTTGGGTAGCATTGGTCTTAGAATCTGGCCAACATGAACTCAATTACTGTGAGTAAAGTAACTGAAGCAACCCACTTCTCTTTCACAGCTGTTTTAAACCATTTTCATATTTTTCAAGTTGTTGAAATCATGGTGATGTCCTGTACTGAGAAGAGAATTTCCTTGACTTTACTGAAAGGAAGGAAGTCCATTGCTGCGATTTCCCTTCCATCACTCAGTGTCTCTTATCTTCCCCTATCTTTCGTTCTGTGTTTCCCGTCATGTCAGAAAACAAAGCATCTCCCCTTGGATCCAGAGCTGATTTTTTTCCTTCTATACAGACCCATTTCCAGTCAACTAAAAGAAAGTAACTGATATGGAAAAATCAGATTTTCTAGAAAATGCATTCAGATTAGTGGTCTCTCCCATAGCAAACGACCATCTCCTGTGTCTGTAACTTACCACTGGGCATGATTTTCACAAATTACTATTTTTCATGTATCAAATTAATTTTGCTCTGTCATCAAGCTATCAGATTGCAATCCTAATTTCAACTAGTTGCACTTGGAATTTGTATGATTTTGTAAAATACAGACAAAGGCAAATGGAAGTGAGTTTCTTGGGTCTAATCACTTGCTGAGCATGTCTCACATTTATCTGACTTTGTTTGATTGCATGAATTTAAATTCACGGTCACGAATAAAGAATTTGGGTATACTATTATGATTTAATGGTTCAAGTGAAATGTAGTTTTAATCTGTTATTAAAATTGTTTTCTGGTGTATTTGAGGTGGTAAGATCTATGCTCCAGAAGAAGGCTTAACTATAATATTTTGAGTTTATTTGAAGTTGAGATTCTGTACTATGGTTATATTTTCTGAACTTATTCTCTTTCTAAATTGACTTTATGTAGAAAAAAAGCTTTTTAATATTTAAGTAGCTAATCCCGGAACTATTTTTATTCAAAAGCAATGCACAAGTCCAATTAGCAATACACAAAGTTAGTATTGATGTAAATTTTTCTTACTTTTTTTATATAACCTTTATTAGTTCAGTCTCTAATATTTACTAGATCTATCATAGATAATCAGTGGAAGCAAATTTTTAATATGACATATAGACTATATTTGTTTTTATTTTGTGGGTTGGTCACAAAAAGGTGACTTTTTAAAAATTGTAGGTTTACACAAAAAAGAAAGTGTAAGATTTACAGTCTACAATCTTTCTTCTTGAAGTAATGTGATTTTCTCCTAAAAAAAAGAAATATAGACTTATTGCATTTTTCTTTTAGATAGAGAGAAGAAGAGCGTTCTGTTTGCTCATTTTTTTTTTAAGATGTGAAGAGAAAGTCATAGCAAGAAAAATAGAAGAAACAACTACTAGGTTTTTCAGGAAAGCGGGAGAATTACAATATACATTTTATAAATGTATATTTACAAAATATACATTTTATAGAGTGCCCTTTGGCAACTGTTAATAAATCTGAACAAAGTTCTATATTGAAATCTAATAAATAATACACCAGATAAAGAGGGCTTGGTCATTTTATTTAAAATGATATGATGAAATGCTTATAAATTGGACCTCCAAGTCAAGAATTTATTGGGGTCATTTGCCATTTTAGAACAGCTTTGACCCTTGCATAAAGTTTAAAGTTTAAAGGGTCCTTTTTCACATAAAGAGCAAGCTGTATTCATTCTTAAATACAGTTGCAAAAGGAAAAAGAGAGCATACTGTGACTCATCTGATGTGTGGTTGTAGTGTTTGTCACACAGAGTTCTCTCAAGACAATAGCTTTAAAGACTAGATCATCTGGAGTTCTAAGGCCAGCTCCTTCTTTGATTTCTAAAGGAACAATCATTACTTCTACTTGTTCAAATAGTGAATTAGCAAACTAGAAAAGTAGTTGGTGTTAGTTTGTTGAACTTTCTTGTCAACCAATCCATAAACAGTTTAATTATCTACCATATATCCAGCACTAGAATGAAAACTTGGTAAAACAGCTCTTAGTCTCAATATTGATGAGACGTGTAAGTGTCCATTTAGAATGTATAACACCAACATCTTCATAATTTGATAGCTAATCCACCAATTCCAAAACTTGGAGAATACAGTGTTGTTGTTGTTAAGTGCTACTGAGTTGGTTCCAACACATAGCAACTCTGTTTCAGGTTTCCAAGGAGTGGCTGGTGGGTTTGAACTGCTGACTTTGTGGTTCAAACTGACCTTGCAGTGCAGCACATTACCCTGCATAGCCAGACCAGGACTCAGAGGAGGAGAATAAATACAAATGATTCAATCCTCAGGGTCCAAATGTAATAATTGTGATTTCTTTCTTGTTTTGTTTATTTTTTGGTGTGTAGTAGCGTAGTGGTTACGAATCGGGCTGCGAACCTTAAGGTCAGTGGTTCGAAACTACCAGCCGCTCCGCGGAAGAAAGATGAGGCTTTCTACTCCCGTAAGGATTTACACCCTCGGAAACCCTGTACAGGGTCGCTATGGGTCGGAACCGACT
>NW_006408557.1:1722757-1738098 GCF_000296735.1 Chrysochloris asiatica
TTTCTAAATTAAAGTCAGACCTGTGATGAAACAGCATATAAACTGTTCTTCAGAATATACATGGTCAAAATTCAAAGAGTAGTAGCTTCTTTTTGGTTTAATGCCAGCCCTGGTCATCTTTGGATGGCAAATGGTACTTGAAGATACTTTATGATACAAAGTGCACTGAAATGTTGCTATTGTTGCATGTACACATGAAAAAAAGACTGATTTGTAGTTGGCTAGGTAAACTTGAACATCGTAATACTTTCCTGCATTTCAATTTCCTAATCTGTAAAACAGAGATGAAATTGTTGTTAGGTGCCATTGCGTCAGTTCCAACTTACAGTAAACTTAGGCACAATAGAACCCATTACTGCCTAGTCCTGCAGCATATTCACGGTCCTGGCTGTGGCCAGGGTGTCATCAATCCATCTCACTGGGGTCTTCCTCTGTTTCATTGGTCCCTCCTAACAACATGGCGAAAGTACTAGAGATAAAGTCTTGGCATCCTCACTTCTAAGGGACATCCTGACTGGACTTCGAAGACAGATTTGTTTGTTCCTCTTGTAGTCCATAGTACTTTCTATATTCTTTGCCAACACCATAATTCACATGAATCGATTCTTTTTCAGTCTTCCTTATTTATTGTCCAACTTTCACATGCATCTCACATGAGGCAATTGATAATACCACAATCTGGATCAGGCACACTTTACTCCTCAAAGTGACATCTTTGCTCCAGAAAACTTTAAAGAAGGTTTTTTGCATCAATTTTGTCTAATACAATATATTGTTTGATTTCTTGACTGATGCTTTCATGAGAGTTGATTGTGAATCCAAACAAAAGTCAGTCTTTGACATCTTCAGTCTGCTTATGTCATGGTTTCATTCATTGATTCAGTTGTGAGAATTTGCGTTCTCTTTATATTGAGATGTGATACATCCTGCAGGCCTTATTAAGCATCTTCATCGTCTCTTCTCACAGATGTAGCTAATTTGATTCTTGGATAGTCCATCTGGTAAGGACCACGTGTATAGTCACCATTTATGTTGTTGAAAAAAAGGTACTTGCAATGAATAAGTCATTGATCTTTCCAAATTCTATTATGCAATTTCCAGCATAATTTATATCAACAAAGTTATATTTTCCAACTACTGATCATTCCTCTTTGTTTCTAACTTTCACAGCCCAATTACCAATGATGATCAATGCATCTTGATTTTATGCTTGATCAACTTCAGACTGAAGAAGTTGGTAGAATTCTTAAAATTCATCACCACTGACTTAAGTGGTTAGTGCATGAACTTGAATAAAAGTGGTGTTAACTAGTCTTCCTTGTAGGGATATGGATATTATATTATCACAGATAGCATTGTACTTCAAGACAGATACTGAAATGCTCTTTTTGACAATGAATATAACATCATTCCTCTTCAATTTATTTTACCCAGCATAGTAAACCATATGATTGTCTGATTCCAAATGACCAATTCCAATCTATTTTATCTCATTAATGCCTAGAATATCAATCTTTGTGTTCCATTTAATTTTTGATGACTTCTGATTTTTCAGACTGTAAAGGCATTTGAACTGCAAGGTCAGTGGTTCAAGCTTATCAGCTGCTCCTTAGAAACCCTATACAGGGTCACTATAGGTCAGAGTCGACTTGACATCACTTAACAACAACAACAACAACATACTTAATATATTCCACATTCTGATTATTAATGTTTGTAGTATTATTAATTATTAATGTAGTAATAATTATTAATTATGAATGTAGTAATGTTTGTAGCCATTTATTCTCGTTTTGAGTTTTGCCCAATTAGCAAGTGAAGTTCCTGAAAGTTTAGCTCCATTCACATCATTAAAGCCAAATCTACTTTGAGGAGGCTGTTATTTTCCAGTCTTATTTTGAGTGTCTGCCAACCTCACTGGCTCATCTTCTGGAAATATCTCAAGAAACATTTCACTGCTATTTATAAGGTTTTCAGCAGCTAACCATTCAAAAGTGACCTGCTGGTCCTTCCTAATCTGGGAGCTCATCTGAAACCTGTCCACTATGGGTGACCCTGCTGGTATTTAAAATATCGGTGACATAGCTTCCAGCATCACAGCAACACACAAGTCACCACAAAATGACAAACTGATAGACAAGAGGTGGAGAGATAAATTATAGGAAAATAAGTCAAACTGCTTCGAAATCTTTATTAAACAAAATACCAAATGTGATGCTCCTTTTTCTCAGCATTCCCTACACCTGGGTCCATACTCTTCTGAAGGCTGTGTTTCGATTTCTCAGATTCATCCCTGAAGAATTTTGTGCTGTTATATTTATACCATGTCAAAATGGCAGTATTGGCATCCTCAAGGGATGAGAGTTACTTTTCTTATAATTGTTCCTTAAGTTTGGGGAATAAAAATAATTTTAAAGGGATAAAATCAGGGCAATAGATTAGATGCGGTAAAATTTCCCAACAAAATTCTCACAAGATAGTCATTACTATCCTGAAAGATTTGTCACAATGAAAAAAAAAATCCTCAGTGTAATATTTCTGTCTTTTTCCTCACCAACAATTTTTAATTTTCTTAAATCTTCTTAATAATAAGCTCTCATGATTGCCCTATGTCCTATCAGAAAAATTAATCAAGATTGACCCTTTGAAATCCCCAAAAAGTCACCATAACTGTCTGAACATCTCTCTGTCTTAAGTTAAACTGGCCCTGTAGAACCTTTTGGAAGACACCCTAACAAGAGGAAGACAAGTGCATCACTGAGAGAACTGGTCTACCACTACCCACTGATTGTAGAGTCATGTTTGAATATGTTTTGCTTGGCATAAACCTGTCCTTTCATGAACTGGAAACCCAGTAACAATGCTTTCAGATTTATCCTTGTTTATAATAATTATAATTATCATTATCATCAGCTTTGCCTTTCTCTATCTCACCATACTTAATATTCCAAAGTTTTCAAGGGAATTAAACCTCACTGCTCCTCATGTGGAGCACTGGTGTGGTGCTGTGGGTTAATGCAGTGGACCGCAAGGTCAGTTTGAACCACAAGGTCAGCATTTCAAATTCCCCAGCAGTTTCTCAGAAACCCTATATAGGATTGCTATGAGCCAGAACTGACTGATGGCACTTAACAGCAACAGCCATAGGGTTTCCAAGGAGCAGCTAGTGGATTTGAACTACTAACCTTGCAGTTAGCAATCCAGTGATTATTCTACAGTGCCACACAAGGACTCCTCCCTATAATGACCCAGAATTCAAGCCAGATTCAGAAGAAGATGTGGAACAAGGGCTATCATTGCTGGTCTCAAATGGATTTTGGCTGAAAGCAGAAAATACTTAAAAGATGTTTATCCATGTTTTATTAACTATGTAAAGATGAATGAGTTACAATGTGGATCATAAGCAAATTGCAGATTACATTGTAAAGAACGGGAAACCAGAATACTTAATTGGGTTCTGGAACCTTTGCATATACCAACAGACAATTATTCAAACAGAACTAGAGGTTATCGCATGATGTGGAATCAGGGAGTGTGTGTGTCAGACTTGCATCCTTTCACCATACTTACTCAGTCTGTATGCCAAGCAAATAATGCAAACTGTGAGCTATTGGAAGAAGAACAGGAGGCATCAGGATTGGAGAAAGCCTCATTAAACAACCTGTGATATGCAGAGGACACAATCCTACTTGCTGAAAACAAAGAGAACTTGAAGCACTTACTGATGAAGACTGAAGACTCCAGTCTTCGGTATGGATTACACTTCAAATATAAAGAATATAAAAATTCTCACAACTTGTCCATTAGCAACATCATGATAAGTCAAAAAAAAACAAAAAAAAACAAAACAAAGAATGAAGTTGCCAAGGATTTCACTTAAATTGAATCCACAAACAACTCCATTAGAAGCTCTGAACAAGTCTGCTGCAGAAGACCTCTTTAAAGTGTTAAGAGGCAAAGATGTCACTTTGAGGACTAAAATGTCCCTGACCCAATGTCTTTTCATTGGCCTCATATGCATGTGAAAGTAGGACACTGAATGAGGAAGGCCAAATAATTGATGGTTATGAATTATGGTGTTAGTGAAGAATATTGAATATACCATGGACTTCCAGATGAATGAATACATCTGTCTAGGAAGAAGTACAACCAGAATGCTCTATAGAAGGAAGGGTATTGAGACTTTGTCTCCATACTTTGGGCATGTTATCAGGAGAGATCACTTCTTGGAGAATAACAACATAATTGGTAAAGTGGAGTGTCAGTGAAAAAGATGAAAAACCTCAGTGAAAGTTAAATGGGCTTAACTATAGCAACTATTTGAGGATGGCATGGAACCAGATATAGGTTTGTTCTGTTTTACAAAGGGTCACTTCTAGTAGGAATCAACTCAATTGCGCAATTGAACAATAGTTCCCATACACATTAGTTTGATCACATGTTATGGCATGACTGCTATTGTGTGTATTACTTAGATACATCTAAGGTTCTGGTGTGGTACTGTGGGATAAGCACTGGACTACTAATGCAAGGTTGGCAGTTTAAACCCACCAGGCACCTCTTGGAAACCCTATACAAGATCGCTTTGAGTAAGAACAGACTCAATAGCATTTAACAAGAACAAGGTGGTTTACATACATTCCTTTTTCCAGGTCTGTGAGGCCTGAAAAGCAGTCTCTGAATCCTGCCACCCTCCTGATAGTGCTCACTCTTCCCTTACTTTTTAATGTTTTACCCAGTTGCCATGGAATCCATTCTAATTCATGAGGACCCTTTGTGTGTCAGAGTCCAATTGTGTTTTATAAGGCTAACAATGGCTGAGGTTTTCAGAAGTCAATTGCCAGTTCTTTTTTTCCCCTTTTGTGGTGCCTCTGTGTGGACTTGAACCAATCTTTTGATTAGCAGCTGAACATTTTAGCTCTTTGCACCATTTAACTATGTGGAGCTAAACATATTTTGTCTTGCAGAGTTTCTAACTCTGAAGTCTCCAACAGAGGTGCATCATAGTTTTTTAAAAATGATTATCAGTGCTTTATCTTGGCAACAGACTGAACTCCAAGATTTGAGACCAGACTCTTAGGAAAATGAACGTAAGAGGAGAAGGTAAACCAGGAAGCCGACTGGAATGGATGAAAGGAAGAACTCAGGAAAGTAGAAAGAGCACAATCACTTGTTTCACAGATTTGCGTGAAAGTTTTATAATGTGGTTGACCTCATTTAGAGTACCTAGAAACTTTCTTTGTTCTATTTGTTTTCTAAAAGGATCACAGACTCTTGTGGTGAAATTTTAATAGGACATTCAGATATTTTTCATTAATTTAAAAAAACTGATTTATAGTATTTTTGTTTGTTTTTTTAAATCTAGTATTGAAATCGAAAATCTGCTAGTCTTTATTTGTATAAATTAGTGCCTGGGACAAAAACGTTAGGGGGAAAGTTTTTGCTTACTTGTCCTATAACCTAGTGGTTACATCAGAGATTTATTTAATGTGGCAGGTGATGACAAACCACTGCTTATGACATCTCTTACAAAGTAGACTCAGCATTCACTGATAAATGCTTCTGACAGAAGGAAACCTGATGTTACTCTTCTCTCTCTCTCTCTCTATATATATACAATTCAGATATGAGAGAGTAAAATTGGGTTCTCTAAACATGTCAAATAAAACAGACCCCTGAGGAGAAGCCGTATTACAAGTGGCAAAGATAAAACAGAATGGAAATTTTTGTTTTTTCCTTGGAATTCTTTTCCTTGTCAGTTGTCAGTGGAAATTAATAGTTTTAGAAGCAGTCCTATTACCATACCACTTTGTTCTGCTGTTTTTTAATAGTTTGAACTGTTAGTGCTAATGAGAAAACTATCTGGGAAAGTTAATTGGGTGTGACACTAGTTAGTTGTGACTGAGTACATAACCACCTTAATTGTAGATTATAGATCAGATAAAGGAGTCTAGGCTCAGCAGGGAGGAGCACAACCACTGATGAGTAATTTCTGACCCAAGCTGGAGACAGTGTAGGGGTATTGAATGTGCCAGGGGTTTGTTATCCCTGCACTGGAGGATGGCTCCATTGTGCAGACTTTTTTTCTGGCTGTGGTATTACATTGATATTGAATATTTTCTTTTTTGTCACTGGACCATTGGATTTATCATCTACTTGACATCACCATCTTTGTGATTTTTTATTTTGTTTGGTGAGTGATTTCATCACAGTGTGTAACTAATTACCAATCACAATAATATATATTTTAAAGCATTCTTCCTTTGCTTTTCTCTGATCATTTTCTGACATTCAACCTTGTCTATCTCTTATATGTCTAAGCTGTAAGATAAGTACTGGGCTTGCTAACTGCAAGGTCAGCAGTTCAAACCCACCAGCCAGTGCTGGGAAACCATCTACAGAATTGCTGAGTTGGAATCAACTTTATGACTCTTAAAAACAACAGCATCTAATCTTTAAGTTGAAATCTACAAAGTAGTTTTTGCACTAACAGCCTTTCTGCATTTTCTCCTTTTGAAGCTAAAGTTGGATTTAGTCATAGATTTTATATGGTGCTGAAAGGTGTATGTGTCACCTTTTGCATTTCCAAGCGACCAGTGTGCCAAGAAGATACACATCAAGAATATGCATGCCAAGAAAGCAGAGCATGCCAAGGATTTACATGGTTTTAAATGTTTAATTTTAATTTACATGCCATGGAAATATGATAAAGTGATTGATAAATAAAAGGAAATGTATTTGAAGAGTGAGAAGTGTTGGCATTGTTTTAGGATATCTTCCAGAGAGGTCTAGATTTTCAAACACTCAAATAAGAAGGAAGATATAAGGTATTTGATTCCTCCCCACCCCCTTTCCATCAAATACCATTTTTTGTGTCCTCTTTCCAGAGATGGTTGAGAGGACAAAGGTGTGAACTGACAGATTCTGGCGATTGTGGTGGTGGTATGCTGTGGAGTTGATTCCAACTCACAGCTACCGTGTACAGGGTTTCCAAGGCTGAATATCTTTATGGGAGCAGAAAAGCCTCATCTTTCTCCCACTGAATTACTGGTAGTTTTGAACTGCTGACCTTGAGGTTAGCAGCCCAATTTGTAACCACTATGCTACCAGAGCTAGTCTAATATGGGAAACCAAGATTTATATTTTTGAAGCAAGACCTGATACTCTCATCTATACTTAGACCTATACAAGGGCTGAGGTTTCTTTTTATTGTCTCTGCATACACCATCAGTTTTTGGAAGCGCTATCAATTATCCATGTTCTACTCTTACATGTGCCTCATGTCTAGACCCTGTCTGTCAGTAACTCCAAATCAGTATGCAAAGGAACCCAAAAGAAAAAAGTTTTAAATTATATTCACTTGGCCCTTTATTCTAAAATTTCAATCCTTGGTCAAAAGCAATGGTTCTCAAATTGGGGCTGAGAGAATCATCAGGAGAGCTTGTTGAAACAGATTTCTGGTTTCCCTCCCTCAGATTTTAGACTAGGTAGGCCTGGGTGGGACCTGAGAATTTGCATTTCTAATAAGTTCCCAGGTTGTTGATGCTGCTAATGTGGGGAACACACCTAAGAACCATTGTGTAATGTTTCTCTTGTCCCTCATTGAACTATGGCTGAATTTAGCTAGGTGTTGGTCTAGTTATACTCCAAATGATCTTTGTTTTTCCAAATAGTTGCTTACAATGTATTGTTGCTAGTTTCTGTGGAGTCAATTCTGACTCACAGTGACTGCATTTGTGCAGAACAGATCAGCTCCGTACAGGGTTTTCCGTAAGGCTGTGTCCTTACAGAAGATCACCAGGATTGTCTCCTGAAACACTACTTGGTGGGCTAGAATCTCCAGCCTTTGGTTTGTATTTGAGTGCTTAACAATTGGTGCCACCCAGGGACTCCTTCTACAACCTGTACAAAGCTCTAAAAGTGAATATTGTATGAGAACTTCCAGCAGTGATCTCTCCTGGTGCTTGTTAATTGCTTCTGCACCTCCTGCCAGGTCCTTCTTCCCATCCCAGCCCTCCTTTTTACCAAATTTATTCCTTCTCATCCTTCAAATGCAAGCAAGCCAACAAATGGTAATCCAGTGTACATATAGCCTAGAAGACAAGGAAGTAAAATCCCCTGAATTGCAGCAGGATAGTGGTACCTCACTATGAAACAATGTGAACAGTGCCCCCTAGGGTTACGAACTGCTTTGTCCTTTTTGAACACAACAGATTATCAACATCTAACAGCAAGACTCTTTACAAATGCTGCAATATAATATCCTCTTGCTGGGTTGGCAGGAAGGATTACTAATCCATTCATAGGAATCCACAAATAGGATAGCATTCCAACCCCTTGGCTGGCCTCCAAAAGGCTACAAATGCATTTGTAATAATTCTAGAAAATGCATTTGTAGTAATTGATTTACCACAAAAAGTAACCTCAGGCTTAGATCAGTCTAGACACTTCCTTCAGCCTCACCTTCAGTAAAAAGAACTCAGAAAACACTGTCTTATTTGGTTACACATAAGAAATCTTCCTGTTCCCATCCAGAGGTGTGCCTCCCATCAGAGTTTCCTTCCCAAATAGATGAAGAATGAGGGCTTTCAGAAAAGAGCAGAAGACAAGAGGTTGTCCCAGACCTTCCAATTTAAAATCAATCACCTCAGTTTTCACATCATGCCATAGTCATCTAACTCCTCTCCAACACCAACCCTTGTCTGGGAAACTTTCTTCATCCCTTTTCAGTGAGTTCTCATCCTTGCATTGTTCAGTATGTGTTGAAAAAAGCATCATTGGCTCCCCTGAAAGCTTTGTTATGTCACTGGGAGGGAAAATTGCAAATTTCCCCACAAAGAAAGGTTCTCACACCATCCTATTCATAGACTTTCCAGGGAGGCCTATGTTGTGTCTATGCTTTTAAATCCAAAAATGTAAATTTAGTAATTTGGTCTATGTTCCTTTGCTGGGTCAACTTTGATAGTGTGTCATAGATTTTAATGATAATGACGTTATAGTATCCAAACTATAATGATAAAGAACTTTATTTTTATTTTTCTAATAAGGAGGACTAACTTGGTATCATCAAGCACCATATTGTTTGTCTTTTTCATAAAGAATGACTTTCGTTAGTTAAATCCTTAGTCAACCACCCACTATGACATTTAACTTCACTAAAGAATGAGAGCAAGACCATGGAGCCCAATGCAACACCAAAACTATTGTCCTAAGAAAATCTTCAAGCATTAAATAAAACTATCCCCTGAGATCTTCCTAAAGCCAAATGAAAGTTTTGGTTAACTATTAGAGGCTATCTGCCTTGCACATTTTGCTCCTAAAGATATATCTATATGTGAATCCTGGTGAGGGGCTGTAAGAGAACCACTGGATTTCAAGGTCAGTTTGAACTGCAAGGTCAGTGGTTCAGACTCAAGAGTCACTTTGGAAAACTTATTCTGGACCTCTATAATTTGGAACCAATTTGACAGCACTTAATGACGATATGGGATCAATTGACAACAGATTAATTAGAAACTCTAGAGAGTTGTGAGTTAATGCTAACCTGAGAGAAACAACTCAGAAAAGGAGGAGGAGGATGCTACATAATTCCAAGAATGTAATCAATATCACAGAATTTGCATATAGAAATTTGAATTAATGTATGTTTTTGCTATGTATATTCTCGACAACAAAATTAAAATATTTTTAAAGAAATAATTGAAGAGGAGGGGTGGTTTTTACTTAGTCTTTATTTCCATGGGTAAATTTCCACATTGTTATTGTTGTTAGGTGCTGTCATGTCGGTGACAACTCAAAGCAACCCTGTAACCAAGCACCATATGGGGTTTGAACATCAGCCTTGCAGTTAGCAGCTTATCCTACAGAACCACACCAGAAAACACCTTGAAGATGGGGATTTCTATGTCTTGGGTTAGTTTCCCATTTCAATACCCACACATTATTTTAGTGACTTCTCTTCAACAGTTACTATAGATTGATAACTAGATATTGGGACTCTGGGAAGGGTGAACAACTTATAAAATATACAAATATATCTCCACCACATTTCTGCACATTTTATCCTTTTTCTGAGAATGTGGTTTGGAACAGTGCTAATCTTGCAAAAACTGCTGAGTTTTATTGTCACGCTGATAACGCCTGGCATCTTTATGTGCTTAGTATAAATTAAGCACTTAGTGAGCACAGAAGAGATCGTTTTCACGATGATGTAGTTTACTCTATACTGGATATATATAGAGAAAAATCTGTGATTGTGACAGTGGTTTTGTTTGTGTGTGTGTGTGTGTATTTGTACAAGTATATAACAGTTAAAAACATACAAATTGCTTTAGCTACTTTGCTGATTTTAGATTAATACAGCGCTTTTTGAAATTTTCTGATTAGTTGTTAATACAGATACTGAGTCTATTAGAAGTGAAATGGTCCTAACAGCCACCTCGTCCAAAATTCTAAACTTACAGACTGAAGGAAATGAGAATCAGAATGATTATTTTGAGGAATGTCAGGATGTGAATTTGCTCAGAATCAAAGTTGGAATTCAGAATTCAAAGCTGTTATGTACTTGGGTCAGGACACTATTTACAATGCAGTGTTGTTCTTCAAATTATGAACAAATTAATCAAATGCATGATGAGCATTTGGAGATAACTGCCCATGTTATTTTACTTAATTCTAAGTTCTTCCTTTTAAAGGATCCCAACATAAGCATTTCTTCACATTTTTATAACTTTTTTGGTTTGAATGAATTTTAAACTAAGAGGCAAGTTGCAAAAGCAATTGCAAAAGTTTTTTGTATCCCTCACCTCATACCTCCTAACGTAAGTATCTTATATAACCATAGCACAGTTATGAAAAAAAATTAACAATATCATTGACTAAATTTCAAACTTATTTGAATGTTACCATTTTAGTAGTATATATAAACATATATGTTACTAAATATATTACTAAAAATGATAAAATTCAAATAAAGGTTTTTTTTAATTTATATAAACAACAAGTACCATTAAGTCAGTTCCAACTCATAAAGACCTTTTTTTATAGGGTTTCTAAGGAGCAGCTAGTGGGTTTGAACTGTCAACCATGTGGTTTGTAGTCCAGTGCTGACCATACCAGGAATCTATATCTATATAGCTGTATACTTGTGATCTGGAATCCTATCCAGGAACCCACATTGTGTTCAGTTTTGTTCCCCTTAACTTCCTCCAGTCTGTTTTTCAGTATTTCCTTATTGTTATTTTGATGCTTTTGAAGAGGACAGACATTTCACACAATGTTCTTCCTTTTGGGTTTACCTCATGGTTAGAACAAGGTTACAAATAGCTTTGAAATTAGTACGCATATGTTGGCACGTTTTCACTTAATTGCTATCTCTTTTTTTCTTTTTAGTTGTGGTGGTGGTGGTTGTGTGCTGTTGAGGTGGTTCTAACTTCTGGTGACCCTGTAGGACTTCTGAGACTGTAATTCTGTGGAAGCAGAAAGCCTGATCTTTCTCCCAGAGAACAGCTGGTATATTCGAACTGCTGACCTTGGGGTCAGCCCAACTGGTGACCCACTTTGCTACCAGGGTACCTTTCTCTTTTAGCAGTGGATAGAATAACATTGCATCTTACAATTCATAGTGTCTTCTAGTCTGTGCAGTTTTAACTGTCTGTATAAAAATCAGTGCTTTTTGCTTTCAGTTCAGTGCCATAATTCCCTTGAGAAAGAGTTGAATAAGAATTTATTTTGAAGAAAATAAATCATGGTAAAGGGTACAATAGTATAGGTGGACAATTATTCAAGTACTTAAAACAGTATCATGATTGAAATCATATGCTGGGGCAAGGGTGAAGGACCACAGAATTAAATTTTAAACAACTCATTTGTCCTATGTGACAAATAGAAATAGCTATTTAAAATATTTCTTCATAGGCTATTACAAGCTTTCCAGAAGTTAGCAAATACTTTGTGAGTAACAGAAGTTCCGTGCTGCAGGGGAAAAAGAAGTTATAATGTCATCAGTGTGTAAAAATGCCAATCTTTGCTTCCTTTTCTATCTTCCTCTTTTTTCCTCCCCATCTTTTTCCTCCTTTTTTTTTATTTATTTCATCACTTTGTCTTTCTCTGCTACTTCTTCCTCTGCCTCTTTCTCCTCATTCTTACTACTTACTTCTTCATCCTCATCTTTTCCTACTCCTTCACTATATACTACTTTCTTTTTGTTTACTTCCTTTTTTAATTCTGCCCCACATCATCACTAACTAAAGGATTATGCAGTCTACATACCATAAAACTTCTCTCTGTGAAGTTTGGGCAAGAAATATTCTAGAGGAATAAAAGAAGCTCCATTACCCAATTCATTTAAAATTTCACTTTGTTGGAGAACATGTTGCAGAGAAAATATATTAGGAGAGGATTCAATATATTGTTTCCACCTTCAATTTTTATAGAATAGTGTAGGACACAGACCAATATAGCTGGTCTATATTGCAGAAACAAAATTGAAAACCTGTATCCTACTTTCCCCCTCCTCCCTCTCCACTGACCAAAATGAGCTCGGAGCATAGTGCAGGTGGTATCTGGTCTTTAGTAAATGAGGTTTGGGTGGACAAGGTAGGGTAGTACTACATCAGCTTTCAAGATTCAATTTGAGAGTGAATGTCAGCTTAGAAAATCAGAGTGCTTGCAAGCGCTGAGAGCTTGTGCAGCCTATTCTATTCTGCAGCTGTCAGAAGTGCCTTCTTCTGCCCTTCCCTCTTGCCTTCTCCCAAGGATTCTATTACTCAGAGGAGGGAGAACTGGGAGAAGAAAATGAATCATTAGTCCATTAGGCAATGGGACACTTGGGCTTTGATTCAGGTTGCTCAGGCAGCCGCAGCCTTGGCTTCTGTGGCAACCCAGAGATACAGGAAATCTGAGACTTAAAGTTGTAAGAATTCAGTATTGACATAAAAAAATGTCATTTGTATTGTGCTGAAACAGGCATGCTGATTATGTAACAACTTCCAACACTCTTCCTGCTGGTGGTGGATTTTGATTGACGTTTTATGGGTCTTATTACTCTTGAAACCACCACCGAAAATGGCATGACAAGCTCAAGATGGAAATATGAACACATGATCCTCTCCCTGTTGAACTAGAAAATGACTTTTCAGGATTCTTCCTGGAAGAAGATTAAAAAAAAAAAAGAAGAAGAAACTATTCACTTAGTCACATAGACTCCAAATGATAAATCTCCTTTTGTTCTGGGAGTTGGTAGGGGGGTCCCCAAACCTTGAAGCAATTTGGCTAGGTCTAGTCTCCAGGACATTTTTCTGGAATTATTATTATTTATAGAGAAATGCTAAATGTTTAAAGAAGAGAATGAAGTGCATGTCATTGGTGGCCTGATTAATATTGTCTTTACAGCAGCGATTTAGAGTTTGTTTGGCAACACCCAGGTAGAGGAAGTTCATCATTTTAATAGTATAGAGATATAAGTGCAGCAGAAATTTGTATCGCATGAATGAACTTACGGTGTTTTTTCTCTTCTGTATACAGGTTTTCAAAATGTAATGATACTTCAAAAATGTCAGTGAAATATAAATGACATGTACTTTTATTTCAATTGTTTGTTCTTCCTTAGTATGTTAGAATAACAAATACTCTGATCTACAATTTTAACTTCTTTGATTTCCTTCTGATATTATATGTCCAATATATGTAATTTATACTGCATGCACACTTTGTGTCTGGAGAATAATAACTATTTTGAAATAGAATTACTACTGATAGCAATGGGAATAATAGGTAAAAAATATTATTTTTTAAATTCTTGAACCCAAATAGTCTCGTTTCTAGAACTACTACACTATTTTTCTGTGCTATATTTTAAAATCATGCTGAAATCAAAATGGTATAGCGGCAAGTTTATGTGACTTTTCTTCCAAGTTGAGTGCCCCTCACCTCCGCCTCCTGAACAGGCAAACACATATTCAAGCAAGTATGTGAAGAATAAGCACAGAAATGAAAAACTATCTTTGTGATGTCCTTTGAAGAAAAAGTGTTATGAAAATAAGTATATATATTTTTTATTTTTAAATATTAACAACATGGTGTTAGAAATCAAAGTTGGGGCAGAAAGATCATTTTTCTAGAAGCACATGTTCAGTATTGGCAAAGGTTAAGTTGTTTTTGATAAGCCTATTTTCATGTAGAAATTACTATAAATGGGCAGCAGATGTTTGCTTTTAAGGAACACACTTTTGATTGGTCAGCAAGACAAGACACACGTGGTGATTGTTAAGAAGCAGCTGGTGTCAATTTAAGAGAATGATGTTCTACCCTCCCTTTGCCTTGGCTAGTCTGAGAGGAGTTCCATCAATATTTGAAGTTATATATTCAATATTCATTACACTATCTCTGAAATTGGTTGCTTATGGAATATATAAAAATAACACAATGCAAAATACCATTTTTCACAGTTAAGCCTCTTTTGCTGTTTCCTACAGTCATTTTACTAGATTCAGATTCTAATTATTTTTAGCTTAGGTATGGTGACTTTAAGATAATATTCTAAGAAACTGATTACAGAGGTGATCACTTCTATCCAGTGTAAAACTGTACATACCCAGAATTTAAAAGACTCACATATCGCATCAACAATATCAAGAAACAGGAAGCGTGGCGGCTGCTGCCCTATTTTGGGAAGTATTAACATTCAAAACCCAGAGAGGAAATTATGATGATGTTGAGAACATGGCTTTTTTTTCATATAGAATATGTTTATATAAATAGTTGAGGGAGATGAAAAATAGTTATTATTATTATTATTTTTCATTCTCCATTATGAAGAACTTGTCATTTAATTCTTATTGATTGAGAAAATGATGATGAGACAAAATCTTGGCAAGATCTCTCCTTTCATATAAATAGAGCTTTAAAATCTTATAAACAATAAAGCAACTGTTGGAATTATTGTAGACGCTGCCTTTTAAGATGGCTATTGCTTATTTCTTATCTTCTTCTGTATTTTGTTTGTAAAATTGAGTTGTGTGATACAGTAGCATGCATTAATATTAAGTGCATGGAGGTTTGTAATCACCCTAGAACTCATCTCAGGTTAACTGTCTCCCTTTCAGAAGGCAATCATCAGTCTGCATTTTACCCACTAGTGTGACATTTCTGAAACTTCATATGAATGGAATGGTACTGTATGTTCTCTTTTGCGTCTGATCACTTTTGTTTGTTCAACAAAACATGTCTGAGATTCATTCATGTTGTTGCATATTCCAGCACTATGTCCTGGTCATTACTATGCTGTAATTGTACACCAATATTTATTTGTCCACTCTTCTGTTGATAGCTCTGTGAAGTTT
>NW_006408557.1:1741017-1745203 GCF_000296735.1 Chrysochloris asiatica
CATAGAGTTTTCAGTGACTAGCGATTCGGAAGTAGTTTGTCATTCTTTCTTCTTAGTTTGTCTTTGTTTTGTAGCTCATCTGAAACCTGTCCACCATGGGTAACCCTGCTGGTTATTTATAACACCAGTGGCATAGCCCTCAGAATCACAGCAACTCAAACCACCACAGCACGACAGACAGACGAGTGGTGAAGTTTACATATTATGAATAAAGCCATTATAAACATTTTTGAACCTCTCTTCTGGATGTATACCAAGAGTGGAATTGTTGGATTACAGGATAGGCACAGCTTAGAATTTTAGCATTCTAGTGGTTATGTCATGGCATCTCATCTTGATTCCCGTTAGGTCTCTCTTTATGGAGAATAATATTGGATATTGCTTTTGCTTGCCCTTGATTATGTTGAAAAAAAAATCCCTCCTGTTCATATTTTGCTGAGAGTTCTTATACGGAAAGGGTGTCGTGTTTTATAAAATGCCTCTTCTTTATAAAACTGATATGATTATGTGGTTCTTTTTCTTTGTGTTATTTATGTAGTGGATTGTGTAGATTGTTTTTCTGATGTTGAACCATCCTTGTATACTTTGTATGAATCCCAGTTGGTTACATATGATGTATTATTTTATATGGTGTTGGATTCTGTTGGCTAGATTCTGTTGAGGACTTTTATGTCTAGGTTCATGAGGAATATAGGTCTTTGCTTTTTTTTTAATGATTTATTGTGAAATATGTGATCGCTTACATGGGAGTAGGTTTTTACTTTTCTTTTGTAATGCTGTCTTTGCTTGGTTTTGGCATCAGCATTATGCTTGCTTCATAGAAGGAACTCAGGAGGCTTCCATCCATTTCTGGGTTTTGGAATTGTTTGAGTAGAATTGATATTCATTCTTTTTTGAATATTTGGTATAATTGTACAGTGAACTGGTCTGGGCCAAGATGTGTTTTTTTGTTGTTTGTGTTGGAAGGTGTTTTATGACTTGTTCAACTTTTTCTTTTGTTATGGGTCTGTTTAAATTTTCTAATTCAGTCTGTGTTAGTTTAGTTTGGATATGCAATTCTAGACATTTAATTTTTTTTTTTTTTTTAGGTTTTCATATTTGTTGGAGCACAAATTTACAAGTAGCAGTTGTCAATAAAGGAGCTCTGGTAGCGTAGTGGTTACGATTTGGGCTGTCCTGGTGTGGCACTGTGGGTTAATGAGCCAGACTGCAAAGCCATTTGGATTGCAAGGTTGGTGGTTCAAGCTCACCAGCTGCTCCTCGGAAAACCTATACAGGGTCGCTATGGGTTGGAACCGACTTGATGGCACTTAACAATAACAAAAACAACAACAATATGTATTGTTTAGGAGAATATTGAAAGTGCCATGACCTGCCAAAAGAACAAACAGATCCGTGTTGGAAGAAGTGCAGCCAGAATGCTCCTTGGAGACCAGGATGGTCAAACTTCATCTCTCATACTTCAGACATATTGTCAGGAGGGACCAGTTGCTGGAGAAGGATATCATGTTTGGCAAGGTGGAGGGTCAGAGAAAAAGAGGAAGAGCCCCACGAAATGGACTGGCCAGGTGGCAGCACTGATGGACTCAAGCATGGCAACAATAGTGAGTTGGGCCCAGGATCGGGCAGTGTTTTGTTCTGCTGTGCATAGGGGTGCTATGAGTCGGTATTGACTCGATGGCACCTAACAACAACAACATGGATTTTTTAAAGGAGCTTTGGTAGCATAGTGGTTACAAGTTGGGCTGCTAACCTCAAGGTCAGCAGTTCAAAACTACTAGCTGTTCGGCTGAGAAAGATGAGGCTTTCTGGTCCTGTAAAGACTTACAGCCTCAGAAACCCTATACAGGGTCACAATGATTCAGAAGCGATTCCATGGCACACCACCACTACCATGTATTGTTTGATAAGTTTTCCTTCAATATAAGCCATGAAATGACTTTCGCTAGTAAATACTTGTTTTTGTGAAGTGCCGTCGAGTCGGTTCGAACCCATAGTGACCCTGTATAGGGGTTCTGAGGAGCAGCTGGTGAGTAAATAGTAGCAGAGTCAAAAATATGCCAAAAGAGATGAATTTGAGAATGAAACTGAAGAAGCAAGTAGAGATAACCTTAGAAGTATTAATTTAACTAGAAAATCAGGTTACAAAATTCTAATACTTGCCTCCAATTAAAATGGGCAAAAGAAAAAAAAAATTGTGTAGAGGTAGAAAAGAATCTTAACCGCAGACACCATCATGTTAATAGTATCAGGGTGATTTGGGTTAGTAACCTGGTGGTCTTTTGTTATGTACATACTGTAATTGTTAGTATTTTTTCTAAAACATTTTTATGATAAACCAAAATAAAAATTTGATATAAAAAGAAACATTCAGCAGAGATTTGATAAAACTGCTTTTACCTTGGTGTTGATGTTAAGTGCCATAGAGTTGGTTCTGACCCATAGCGACCCGGTATAAGGTTTCCAAGGAGCAGCTGGTGAGCCTGAACTGCCGACCTTGCAGTTCAAACCGACTTTGTGGTCCAGCGCATTAACCCGTAGCCCTAAACATAACAGAGTACAGAAGGAAAGCAATAATATTTGCTAACATAGGAGCTTGCAGTTTTGCTGAGCAGACAGAAACTTCCAGTTTATAGTTTGCTGACATTTAACAAGATATTGAGTCTCCTTTTAGTAATAAGAAAAATATTTAAAGACATTAATGAACATTGATTATAGAGGACAATTTCTCAGAATGTCAGTGCATTTGAGTTTTTCCCCCCTATGGAGTCCTCGTGTGGCGCTCTACGATAAGCACTCGACCACAAGCTTGGTTTGGACCACAAGGTCGATTTGAAGTACAAGATTGGTGGTTTAAACTCACCAGCTGCTCCTTGGAAACCCTAAACAGGATCACTATGGATTGGAACTGACTTGAAGGTACTTAACAGCCACAACACCGAATTTTTAAAGATTTTGCCTGGTTATTTGATCTTCATTCTATGCCTTTTATTTTTAAAAAATTGTGAAAGTTTTATTCATTTATATCAGATGCAGAAGAACAAATAACAATTTCTGACAATTTCGGTGATGGGGTCTATAATAATATAATGCTTAGTCAATGGAGGTATGTTGTTACTGTTCCTATTAGTTGTCATCCTGTCAGTTCTGACCCATGACAGTCTTAAATATAATAGAATGAAATATTGCCTGATTCTGCACCATCCCCACAATTGTTGGTATATTTGACTTGACTATGTTGCCACTACACAAACGTACTCTTTGTTAATACCACAATTCAAATCCACAATTCAAATTCTCCTTAAACCTTCCTTTTTAATTGTCCAACTTTTATATTCCTATGAGACCGTTCTAAAAACCATGACTTGTTCCTGGCTACTTTAGTTTAGACATCAAAATGACATCTTGGCTTTTTAACACTTTAAAGTGGTCTTCTAGAACCGCAGCAACCAGAAGTTGCTCATGTCCTTTGGTTTATGAGATAATCTGATAAGGAAGCTGTTGGAAAAATTAGCAGTGGCATTTTATTCAGCATTTAGAGTTTACCACAGCAGTTTTATATTCATTTTCTTTGTTATTTTCCCCCCACAACTGAAAAAGCCCATTTTACAGTTGTAATTCCCATTATGCAGTTGAAGAAATGAGCTCATGTATTTTTCCAAAACTATGCTGCTAATGAATGGCCATTACAACACATCACCACACAGAACACATATCCTCAGGAATATTTAGAGTGCCTAAGATGTCAGTATTTTCTTTTTATGGAATGGCAGATGATGGCCTTAACTGTCTTTGTGTTTAGACAGTCATGACTTGATCATAGTAATTATACTGAAAGAGAAATAGGGTAAAATTTAAGAGAGAGATTATTTGTAGGATAATGTAAATTAACTCTGGATAAGAGGGACTATTTGGTATCACTGTTTATTTTCTTAATATTTACAATGCTCTTGTAGCTTTTGCTGTAAAATAACTGCTTTTCTCCCATTAAAAAAAAGACAAAATTATGAAGCCATGAGAAAGAAAAAAAAAACCCTGCAAAAAATGTGTTACCCTTGTTGTTGTTAGGTGCCATCGAGTCGGTACCGACTCATAGCGACCTTATGCACAGTGGAATGAAACATTGCCCAATCCTGGGCCAACATCACTATTGTTGCCATGCTTGAGTCCATCAATGCTGCTACTT
>NW_006408557.1:1748148-1750384 GCF_000296735.1 Chrysochloris asiatica
CTTTTCTCCCACAGGCTTTACTCTATTCATGTCATCATGATCAATTCTACTTTGAGGAGGCAGCTCTTCCCCACTTGCATTTTGATTGCCTTTCAACCTGAGGGGTTCATTTTCTGGCACTATATCTGACAGTGTTTCTCTACTATTCATAAGATTTTCAGTGACTACATGTTCAGAAGTAGTTTGTCACTCCTTCTTTCTAGTCTGTCTTCATCTGGAAGCTCATCTGAAACCTTTCCACCATGGGTGACCCTGCTGGTATTTAAAATACCAGTGGCTTTGCTTTCAGAATCACAGCAACTCACAAGCCACCACGGGACGACAAACTGACAGACAAGTGGTGGACCTGACAGATGAGTGGGGGTGTGTTACACTAGCCTACCATAAAGGAAGGATAGAGGAATCATTTACTAAATATTCATTGTGGCACTTCTGTCTGTCCATATGGACATTTAACAAATTGTTGTATCAGGTAATCTGTTGTACTGTGGTGGCTGACATGTTGCTGTAAGCTATGCTACTAGTATTTTAAATATCAGCAGTGTACACCCAAGTGTACAGGTGGACAGGTTTCAGTTGAACTTCCAGACTAAGACAGATTGGGAAAATGGAGAGTCAGAATACTTCTGAATGTTTAGCCACTAAAAACCTTATGAATAGTAGTGTGACACTGTCAGCGCAAGACTATTGAATATTGAAATGTGATGAATGGTCCCAGAGTATGGTCAGATATAAAGCGAGAATATGAACCACTCAGTTTGGAAGGCACTTAAAATGTGACAGCTTAAGAGCTGCCTCCTCAAAGTAGAGTTGATCATTATAATGTGTATGGAATAAAGCTTTCAGGACCTTCATTCATTGATGAGACACAGATCTTAATGAAAAGAAACAGATGTAAACTTTCCAATGATAATTAGAACATGGAATGTATAAGGTATGAACCTAGGAAAATTGAAAGTTGTCAGAAATGAAATGGAACTCATAAAGATTGCTATCCTAGGAATTAGGGAGATGAAATGGACAGGTATTGCCATTTTGAATCTGAATCTTATGGTTTACTATGCCAGGAATGACAAACTGGAGAGGAATAGTGTCACAATCATCATCAAAAAGAACATTTCAAGATCTATCTTGAAATATAATGCTGTCTGTGATAAGATAATATACATATGCCTACAAGGAAGACCAGTTAATACCACTATTATTCAAAATTACACACCAACCACTAACACCAGCAATGATGAAATTGAAGAATTCTACCAACTTCTTCAGAGTCCTGTTATGGCACTGTAAGATAAGCACAGGACCGCAACTTCAGTTTGAGTGAGGTAGCTGGTTCAAACTCACCAGTTGTTTCTTGGAAACCATACACTGGGTTGCTATGAGTCAAAACCCTACTGGATGACATTTAGCAACAACAACCAACTTCTTCAGTCTGAAATTGATGAAACATGCAAAAAAATGCATTGATAATTACTGGTGAGAAGAATGCAAATGTTGGAAACAAATAGTAAGGATCGGTAGTGGGAAAACATGACCTTTGTGATTGAATCAATGGTGGAAATAGCATGGTAGAATTTGGCAAGACCAAAGACTTGTTCATTGCAAACACCTTTTTTAAACAACATAAAAGACGACTACACACATGGACCTCACCAGACGGATTACAAAGCAATCAAATTGACTACATATGTGGAAAGAGACAGTGGAAAAGCTCCATACCATCAGATAAAACCAGGCCACACTGTGGAACAGACCAGCAACTGCTCATATGCAAGTTCAGGCTAAGGGTGAAGAAAATGAAAACAAGTCCACAATAGCTAAACTATGACCTTGAATATTTCCAATCTGAAGTTAGAGATCATTTCAAGAATAGATTTGTTTGATGCATTAGACACTAATGACAAGAGACCAGAAGAGTTATGGGATAACATTCAGAACATCATACAGGAAGAAAGCAAAAGATCATTTAGAAGACAAGAAAGAAGGAAAAGGCCAAAATGTTTGTCAGAAGAGACTCTGAAACTTGCTCTCCAGCATGGAAACACCACAGCATATAGAACAAATGAGGAAGTAAAAAAGCTGAACAGAAAATTTCAAAGGACAACTCAAGAAGACAAAGTCATGTATTATGAAATGTGCAAAGACTTGGAGTTCAAAAACCAAATGAAAGAACATGGTCAGCATTTATTAAGCTGAAGAAAAAATTCAAGCCTCAATTTTGAATATTGAAGGA
>NW_006408557.1:1751899-1773531 GCF_000296735.1 Chrysochloris asiatica
CACCAAGTTGGGCTTCCATTTCTTCTAAACTTCACCTTTGCTGTTTCAATGTATTGTCCATTTCTGAAATCTTAGCATTGATCTTTTGCCTAAGTAATTACAAATTTTGTATTGTTTCAAAATTTGCATTTATTTTGCCTGTTCTTATAGTGCTTTCCTGAATCCTTCTAAAAAAATTTTTCTGTGTTCTCCTTGCTTTCCTCGATCTTTCTATCAATTCTTTGAAGGTACCTAAATATCACTCTTTGAGATCTTTTTTCAGTTTGTTCCGTTACATTTTATTCCACAGAAACATTTTTTTGAATCAACACCTTCATCATTTGTTTGTTCCATTCTTACTTATTTCTTTCTCTTTTTATAAGTTTTTATTGTGGATTGAGTGATCGTTTACATGGGAGAGATCAGTTTTGTACTCATCCTATCATATTTCATTTCATTGCAATGATTACAATCCCCTCCATGCCTCGTCATTCAACAGTATTTGTTTCTATTCCTTCTGTTTCTCTTATTTCTTTGTATGAGGTAAAATTGTCTGTTGTCTCTGGATCATTGGAGTGTTTTTGTTTTTGTATTTAATTGGTGATGGTATGTTGATGTGTTCTCAGCCTTTCACCATTTGTGTCCTGTGAGTGTAATTAAAGAATGAAAATATATGCACCATTCTTTGCTCACCATTTATACAATAAATTCAGTTTAGGGTGGTGTAGGCTGATGTTGGCTGCTATCTGTTGTTGATCTAGTGGCATAGGAGCTGGTATTGGCTCTTGTCCTATGGGTGGAGCTACAGAGGGTACAGTTGTGACTGGGATATATAAACACAGTTGCTGTCTCCTGTTCGGTGGGAAAGAAGGGAATACTCTCTCCCCATGCCACACAAATACCAGGAAGCAAAACTTCATAAACAAGCAAATAAGCAACAATTAAAAGGGAAAATAATAACTGAGAAAAAAGAATTAAAATCAGGCAAGGACCAGAAGAAAAGAATATAATAACTTAAAAGAGAAAAGAGGGACAGGAAAATGGAGTTATAGATGAGAAAATAAAAGGAAGAGATAAAAATAATGATAACCCTTAGAAATACCAGGAAGAGGGAAGATGAAAAGGAAAGATTTTAGAATAATAATGAAAGATCAAAGGGAAGAACACAAAGAGGGGAAATGAGAGACATAAGAATAGAAGTTAAAACAAAAGCAGAGATAGATAAGGTGAAATTCAAGGAATGGAAAGAGAAAACAAAGGAGGAGAAAGAATAAAGAATGAAACAACAAAAGGGAAAAGTCAAACCTAAACACAAAAACAAAAAGAACAATACAGCTGTTGGACTGAAAGGGAGAAAACTATGGGGGCTCCTGCAAGCCTAGGATCTCACAAGGTATTTGTGGAAGGTGTGTTACAGTCGAGTTCCTGACCCTAGATGGAGTTCCTAGCTTCCTCGGTGTTATCTATGTTCAGGGCACTCAATCTGGAAATTGTTCAGTGTCTGTCAGTACCACGGGGCAACTGGGGACAGGGTGACTGGTTAAATGCTGCTTTGGTGGCTTTGCAAGTTCTATAAGTCCTAAGCTGAGCTCATCTGAATCCAAGTATCAGAATGATACACCAAAGTGGTGCAACCAGCTCCCACTTAACACTTTTATGGCTCCCAATCATGAGGCTCTGAACTCCTAGAGAGCAGGACTATGTGGGGGTAGATGAGGTTGGGAGCTGGCCACACTTCTGGTCACCAGGGCACCATGGGAAAAAGAAGGAATCACAGCTTTCCAGACACCTGTGTGACTGTCTTGCCACACCATCTTGACTTGCCTAAGCTGTTCACAAAGGTTCAAGATAGTCTGCTACATCTGGTAGGTCATTCACCAGTCAGCCTCCCTCTCTCTCACTGTCCGTGCTCAGCTTCTCCTCCCAGCAAACACTCAATCCACTTCTCTACACTATCTTCTGAAGAGGAATAATTTTCATTTCATTTACATTTGTTCTCTCATATCTTCATTATAGAGGATCCATGTAGTACATCTTCCTACTCCGCCATTTTATTGGAAGTCTGGTAGAAAACATTTTTATAGTTAAAATACAGCAATAAAAGTAGCATTGTCGTATCTGAAATAAGATGCCATAGAATTCAATTTCCAGAGAAGAAGTCCTCTGGCTCTAAACGAATTGTCAACATTTGCATAGGGTGACAATATTGACATTGAAAAGGTGGAAAAATAGAGAAGTTGGAACATCACTGTATAGCTTTAAGATAGAAGAGATAATCGATTTTACTAGAAATAGCCCTGGTGGCAGTGTGGGTTATCTAAAAGGTTGGTGTTTAGAGTAAAACTAATGAGGCCGTCTGCTTCTGTAAAGATTCACAGCTTTGGAAGCCCTCTAGACCCTACTTTGCTCTGATAGGGTCACTATGAGTCAGAATTGACTCAATGGTAGTGGACTTGTGCTTTTTTCTAATAGCCAGTGGAAAAGGAAGGGTCAAGTGGAAGTTGAAGTATGTGGAACTGGAATCACTGTCCTAGATGATTGTTTTGATATAGTGCATAAAAGAGGTGTTGTTAAATATCATCAAGTCAGTTATGACTCATAGCAACCCTGTACAGGGTTTCCGATGCTTTAATTCTTCAGGGGAGCAAGCCTCGTCTTCCTCCTGCAGAGTGACTGGCGGGTTTGAACTGTGGACCATGTGGTTCACAGTCCAGTGCTTATCATATAGAGCTACTGTACAACTTCATAAGAAAGTGAAAATTGGTTAAATTCTCATTCTGAGGCACCAGAAAATTGCTGGTCACTGAGTGGAAACTGACTTGATGGCACTTAACAGCAACAACATCATGTTGCTGTTAAGTGCCGTTGAATCGATTCCAACCCATAGTGACCCTGGATAGGGTTTCCAAGGTGAGCTTGAACCACTGACCTTGCAGTTCAAACAATTTTGCAATCTGATGCATTAGACCAAAGCGCCACACCAGGACTCCAGTAACAACATCATATATAGAAAGAAATGGCAATGCCACAACAGAAACTATATGACCTACTCAGAATTATATAATTCAAGAAGGACTTATTAAGGTGCCATTTCCAAAGGTTAGAATATAGGAGATGACAAGAGAAGCTGCAGTTTCTGATTTGTACTACTGCCAATTTTGAAGCGACAAGAGACAGTAACAATTACCTGAACTTAGAAGCAAAGAGTCATGTAGAGACAGTCACATTACAAGCTGTGACCTCCACTTGGGAAAATGGACAGCACAAGGCAATATTTCAGTCAAGTAGCAAAGGAAATAAACATCTCAGTCTCCCATTTCCCTCTAATCTCCATTGCTAAAGGCCCAAGGGCCAGAGAGCCCTACTGATATAGTTTGTATAATTAGCTTCCTGAGGCACAGAGCAGCCTGGAGAATGGAGGAAATTGAATCAGGGTGGGCAAATAGATAGAGAGAGGTGGGAACCCTGAGGATTGTGTGAATTGTGGAGGGTCTAGAAGAGCTGGTTTCTCAAAGGGTGGTGCTCACATACACATAAGTACACTCCACATCATAAGCAGAAAGGGTTTATTTAAAGAAAGGTTTCTCAAGTTTGACACTATTGATATTTTGAATCAGAAGATTCTTTGTTGTAAGGGCCTGTTCTGTGTATTGCAGTATGTTTATTTAGCAGCATCTCTCCCATCAAAAGAAGACTCCAGACATTACAAAATATACCCTGGGGTGGGTCAAAATGGACCCTAGTTGAGATTGGAAAGAGGAAGATTTTAATTATGATTTTTGAGACTGGAAAGAAAAAGGTGGTCTAGAGAATGGAACACACATCACAAGCAAAGAGATGGAATGGACAGGTAGAAAGTACAGAGATGGGTCAGAGTGATTGTGGCCCATGGTATAAATGGCATAGACAATTTGATATGAGACTGATTCTGTAGAATGGGGAGGTGGAAATGCTGAAGTGGTGGCAGAAAATCAATAATGTGGATTTAGTTTGACAGCAGAGAAAGGAGAGAGGAGTATGATGCCTTCAATGAGTACTTTATGAATTGCTGGAAAATAGGAAGAGTAACTTATTAGTTGTATGAGTGGAGAAATCCATTGAGAAAGAGCTTGGAAATAACAGTGAAAGCAAATATTTATTAAGTCCATGTGATAGATACTATTCTAAGGACTTTACATAGAATAAATCATTAGGCACTCACAACAACTCTTGAAAGTAGTTGCAATGTGTTATGGATTAAACTGTGCCCTGTAAAAATATGTTTCATAAAACCTAACCCATTCCCCTCTTGATATAATGCCAGTTCTGAATGAGGGATTTTTTACTTATGTGAATGAGATAGTATGTGTAGGGTATCACTTGAATTAATCTCCTAAAATATAAAAAGAGCAGATTAGGCACTGAGAAATAAGCAGAGTTGGAGGAAGAGAGATGTCAAGATTCATGACATTTCCTAGAGACAGAAGCAAAGATATAAAAGAGCTTCCTCTAGAGCAAATGGAGAGAAACTTCCCCTAAAGTTGGTGCCCTGAACTTGGACTTGTAGCCTCCTAAATTGTGACAAAATAGAATTTTGTTCATTACAGCCACACACAGGTGGTATTTCTGTTACAGCTGCATCAGATAACTTAGAAGTGGGTGCACTTATGATTCCCATTAGGAGATGAAGAAATTGAGGCACAAAGAGTTTAGTTACTGAAATTTGGGACATTGAACTAGTAAGTGGCAAAGCTGGATTTGAACTTGTGTTGAAGAAGAAAGAGAAAATTCCTGTATGCAAAAGAGGTTTACATGAACAACACTTACAAATGAAGAGGGAAAGAGAAATTAAGCAAAATTATGAATGTATTTACTGAATAGTCAAAAAGTGTTGCTATAAAATCATAGATATATTTAATAAACAGAAATTTCAAAATGTGAAGATATTGTTTCTCAACATACTTTCTGTCTAGGTCTATATACTTCAAAAGGTAGTGTTTCCATCTCTCTAATAGAGTCCTGATGTGGCGCTGTGGGTTTTGTGTCAGACTGCAAAGCTGTTTGAACTACAAGGTCAGCAGTTCAAGTTCACCAGGTACTCCTCGGAAACCCTATACAGGGTCGCTATGGGTCGGAACCAACTCGACAGCACTTCACAACAACAACCCTTCCCTGAAGAATTCTGCATTCTCTGTTTTACACAAAAAGACATTTTTGTTATATTCAAGAACTCAAGCCATAAGTCTTCTAAATGTTCTTGGAATTGTGCAGGAAAAAAATGTCTGAAGGGGCAAGATCAGGACTGGAGGGTGGGTAGAGTATGGTTCCCAGTGAAATTCTCATAGGACAACCAACCCTTGGTACCGTCCAATAATGAGAAAGTGAATTATTGTAATAGAAAACTGTTCCCTGGTACAAGTATCTTGACTTTTTCTCAACAATGCAAGTTTCAATTTTCTTAAAAATTCTTCCTAATTTTAAGCCGCCATGATCATCTTGTGTCCTCCATGAAAATCTACCCAAATTACCCCTTTGGGATCCCCCAAACTGATCACCTTAACCTTCTGAACTGACCCCTTTGCCTTGAATTTAACTGGTACAGCAGATTCACTTGGAAGTCACTATTTAGATTGAACTTCTCTGTTATTTGTTTAAAGGCATCCTAATGAAACGAGCTCTGGTAGCATAGTGGTTAAGACTCGGGCTGCCAACCGCAAGGTCAGCAGTTTGAAACTACCAGCAGTTCCGCGGGAGAAAGATGAGGCGATCTGTTCGCGTAAAGATTTACAGCCTCGGAAACCCTGTATGGGGTCGCTATGAGTGGGAACTGACTCTACGGTACTTAACAACAATGAAATGAAAATAAGTGTATTACTGGAGAACTTGTCTATTGTCATATGCTGATCTCAGAGACTTGTTAAACACATTTTGTTTGGAATAAATACATGCATGTATATACTGGAACTCATTAATAGTAATATTGTTAACTTACCTGCTACAATGGGAGGGGAAATTTGGTTTCTAACTTTTAATGGAATGCACGATCTCGGAGGTAGTGTTTGAGACCCTTTGCAGAGCTAGAGAAAGGTTGAGGCAGCAACAGATTTGGAGCAAACGGTATAGAAAGCATTCCCAGAGAGCAGGCTCCTACTTCAAAACATCGAGAGCACAGTCAGTCATTCCAGAAAGCTTCTCTGATCATTTCAAAAATGTGTTGTTTCAAATTCAAATTTCAAAGAGTTAGTTTACCTTATTATTGGTATATTTTCCTGTTGCCATTATAAAAAACTATCACCACAAATTCCTGGACTTAATTTTTTTTTTTTTTTTTACAGTTCTGGAGGTTAAAAGTCCCAAATCAGTTTAACTAGGTTAATGTCAACATGTTGACAGGGCTAGTTCCTTTTGGAGGCTCTGGAGGAAAATATGTTGTTTTGTCTTTCAGCTTCTAGTGGTTGTTTGCATTCCTTGATTTGTAGCACTTTTCTCCTTCAGAGTACTTAACTCAAATCTCTGCTTTAGTCATCATTATATCTTCTCTAGATTCTGACTAGTTCTGGGTCCCACTTATAAGGACTTTGTGATTTTTACAAGGCCCACCTGGATAATCCGGTGTCCTGGTGTAGCACTGTGTACTGGTGTAATGTACTCGTCTGCAAAATTCAGTTTGAACACAAGGTCTGCAGTTCAATCTCACCAGCCACTCCTTGGAAACCCTATAAAGGATTGCTATGGATCGGAACCGACTTGACTGCACTGAACAACAACCTGGAGAATTCGGGGTGATATTCCTATCTCAAACTCTTAATCACATCTTCAAAATCCCCTCTGATAAATAAGTTAGCATTCACAGATTCTGAGGATTAGGATATGCATTTATTTGGGTAACATTAGTCAGCCTATTATAAATGGTTTATAGATCATATTCTAGGTAGATGGCAAAGTGATTTAATCTAGAGGCAAGGACATGGTCTTTGTTGCTTGGATTCTGTTCTGACCACTGCCAGTTTCTTTCTCTCTAACCCTGAGTTAGCTATTTAACCTGTTTATGCTCCGTTTTCTTATCTGTTGTTGTTATGTGCCATGGAGTCAGTTCCGACTCATAGCGACCCTGCACAGGGTTTCCGAGGCTATTTATTGTTACGGGAGCAGAAAGCCTCATCTTTTAGGAGATAATACAAACATCCTTAATACTACCATTTTTGGGTGATTAAAGAAATGCAATGACTGGCCCACACTACTCAATCCACTGAGTGGATTCCAGCTCACAGTATCCCTACAGGACAGGGTAGAACGGCACCAAAGGGTTTCCAAGGTTGTGAAACCTACTCTGAAGTAGACTGTCGTGTCTTTCACCCATGGAACAACTGGTGGGTTTGAACAGTTGACCTTTTGGTTAGTTTTAACCAAATACTTTAACCACTGTGCTACCAGAAGTGCTTGTAGTTGATATGTTGTTGTAAAATTTCTTCAAGTCAGTTCCAACTTATAACAACCCTGTACAGGGTTTCCAAGGAGCAGCTGATAGGTTTGAACCATCAACCTTGTGTTGTACAGCTCAGTGCTTCTCCTACAGTGCCACACCAGATCATGGAGGATTACCTTCTTAATTAGTCTGGTGTCATAATTGACTATATGCAGTCCTAAAAAATGTCCATTGTATTTTCCAACTAAGAAAAAAATAACTCCCCTTCCCTGTGCAGAGACCAACCATTCTAGTTTGGACACTATAGACAACAACAATCCTGGGTATGGAGGAATTTCCTGGGATGTGAACATTTATTGCTAGAACTGGCAAGACTGAGCAAACAGAATTGACAGTATGCAAATTGAAATCTTCCAACAAACCAATGCAGCACAAGAGGCACTGACTAATGTTTGTAAAGAAATGTGGGAGGCAACTACCTGGACAACTGATTGGAAGAGATCCAAATATGTGACCATTCCAAAGAGAGGTGATCCAACAGAATGTGGAAATCATCAAACAATATCAATATCACATGTAAGTAAAAGTTTTCTGAAGATAAGTAAAAAGCAACTGTAACAGTACACCAATAGGGAACTGCTAGAAATTCAACTCGATTCAGAAGAGAAACACAGAACAAGAGATAACATTGCTGATATCAAATGGATCTTATCTGAAAGCAGAGAACACCAGAAATATGCTCACTTATGCAAAGGTTTTGGACTGTGTGGTCTATGACAAGCTATGGGTAGCATTGTATAGAATGGGTATTCAGGAAAACTTGATTGTGCTCATAAGGGGATACTGAATGGTTTAAAATCAGGAAAGGTATGTGTCAGGACTGTATTTTTTCACCATACTTCATCAATCTCTGGTGGTGGTGTTATGTACTGTGGAGTCGATTCCGACTCATAGCAACCCTGTACAGGGTTTCTGAGTATGCTGAGCAAATAATCCATGAAGCTGGATTATATGAATAAAAGCCTGGCATCAGGATTAGAGGAAGACTCATTGACAACCTGTGATATGCAGATGATACATCCTTGCTTGTTGAATGTGAAGAGGACTTAAAATTCTTATTGATGAATATCAAGACCACCACCTTCACTATGGATTGTACCTCAAAGTAAAGAAAACAAAAATCTTTACAACTGTATCAATAAAGAACATCATGATAAATGAAGAAAATATGGAATTGTCAAAGACTTCGTTTTACTTGGATCCACAATCAACTCTCATGGATGCAGCAATTAAAAAATCAAATGACATATTGCACTAGGTAAATCTGCTTCAAGACTGCTTTAAAATGCTCAAGAGCAAAGATACCAGTTTGAGGAATAAGGTGCGCTTGACCCATGCCATGGTATTTTCAGTTGCCTCTTGTGTATGTGAAAGTTGGGCTATGAATAAGGAAGATCATAGAAGAATGGATGCATTTGAGTTATGGTATTGGAGAAGAATGAAGAGCAAAGATGTCAGTTTGAGGACTAAGTTATTGATCCAAGCCATGGTATTTTCAATAACCTCATGTGGATGCGAAAGCTGGACAGTGAATAAGGAAGACCATAGAAGAATTGATGCCTTTGAGTTATGGTGTTGGAGGAGAATATTGAAAGTGGGCTGTCAAAAGAACCAATAGATCTGTTTTGGAAGAAGTGCAGCAAGAGTGCTCCTTAGAGGCCAAGATTTAAAGGCTTGAAAACCTTATGCAGTGTTACTATGAGTGGGAACCAATTCCACTCCATGGCACTGAACAATAGAAATAACAATTGTGATGGGAGTTAGGAAGTTATTAAGTGCTGTGGAATTGGTTCCTACTCATAGGAACCGTATATTAGATTGCTAAGGAGGGACTGGTGGGTTTGCACTGCCGACCTTAGGGTTAGCAGTCCAATGCTTATCCTACAGCATCACACCAGGACTCTAGGAAGTAAAACCGTAAAATAATGAATTCTCTTATTTGGAACACAGTTTCAAATCTAATTTCTATCTATGCTCGTAGACGTATTTCTGATTCTCTAATTCACTCCTGGAGGTAAACATGATAAGGAGTTGGAATTCCATGTTGTGAATAAGTTAATAAACGTGATTGAACTGTAACCAAAACTCCATGGGCTTGGTTTGTTATTCATGCCACATTTATTAGAGCAGAGCCTGAGACCAACTGCCTATTTGAAAAAGACACAAATTTACATATCATTGTATTTGATTTTGTTGAGATTTCCCCATAACCCACATAAATACAAGTGGGATGAAAACATGTTTAAAGTCTGTTCATTTAGATTAAGTTATTCTGTATAAAAAGACAAGGGTTTTGAAATTTCTTTTCAAGTGGTTCAAGTGTTCCTATTGTAGAAGTAGCTCCCGATTCCTTGAACTGGTGATTCAAGGAGATACGTAGTGTTTCAGAAACCGCAGCAGAGTTGTATACTATTACTTGTGTAGGCAATGGCCAATGTAATTAAATCTTTTAACTTTATGATCTTTCTTACTTTGTCGTTATCAGTCACTGTGCTCAGTACATGAAGGGATGGTGGTATACTCAGCTGCTAAATAGTAGGTTGGTAGTAAGAACCCAGCAACCAATTGATGGAACAAAGATATGGCAGTCTGCTTCTTTAAAGATTACAGACTTGGAAACCATGTGAGCAGTTTTACTCTGCTTAATAGGGTCTCTATAAGTCAGAATCAACTTGAAGGCAGTGGGGTGTGGGTACACTTTCATTTGTTTTTCCAAGAAAGGATGAAGGAAGATCTGATGATGTCTAGATTTCATTTCACCCCCAAAACCCAGTGCTATGCTTCTAAAACAGCTTGTAAACCTGGTTAACACTTAAGGGTAAACAAGAAATTCTTTCTTTTTTCTCTCTGGTTACATAAAAATTGCCAGAATTGTCACTGGTTTGCAAAGGATGTTGTTAGTGACATCAAGACAGTTCTGACTCGTAACGACCCTGTATATGGTTTCCTTGAAGCAGCTGGTGGGTTTGAAATGCTGAACTTGCAGTTAGCAGTCCAGTGCTGATCCTACAGTATCACACCAGGGTAATTGCCAAGGATAGCATCTCTATTTTTTTTTTAATGGACACAGGACTAGAGAAAAATTTGAAAAAAAATTTATTTCTAATTGTTTTTCAGGGATTGCTCTAAAATAAAATGTGCACTTGCATTTGGGCAAATATTGAATTCCATTGAGCTATATGATTCCATTTTGTGTTGAAATATATTTTGGCATAAAAGAAACAACAAAAAAATATATTACTGCTTTCCTGTTTGTTGGCAGTAAGAGGAAAATAAATATTCTCTCAAAATGAATAATAATATCATGTTAATAGATTTTTAAAAACCAAATCTAGTTTAAATTGCTTATTCAGAGATGTCTACTTCCTAGTACTTTTAGTTTCATGGAAAATAGAAATGCTCTTTTGATAAGTTATGCGAATTGTGTTTTGACATAAATATCAATGTTTGATCACAAAGTTTTTTTCACAAATGCCAACTAGTTAGATGAGTCATTCGCTTAATTGAGGAAACTTAAGTAGTTGTTTTTATTCTTTGTTCTCTCATTGGAGACCCTTCACAGAAAAGTTATTGATTCTGATAAAGGAGAAGCGTATGAACTTTAGTCTAAACAATTTGCCTAATTTCAATTTTGCCTCTATCACTTTGTGATGTTGGAATGTTCTCAAAATCTTCTGAACTTCACTTTTGCGTCTACACAATGGAGATGTTCATGCCTTCCTTGCAGGGCTATTGGGAGGATGAGCTAACACATTGATTTACTCTACATGATAAAAAATAATAATGTGTAGCATTTGGTGAGTTTATCTCGTTGGAGGTAACTATTTAAGAACTTTGAATGCACTGTCCAAATGCTCAGAACAACCTTATAGATGAATGGGATTATTATTCTCATTGTATAAGTCAAGTAACTGCTATGCATTAGAACTGGGATCCAAACACCCCTACTTCCTAGCTCCACTGATCATATTTGTAATTACTGCATCTCTGCAGACACTCTGAAAATGGTTGTCACTTAATGATGATGTACATAAAGCACAGAATTTGGAGTCTGGCTGGGAATCTGGATGTCTCCTGGTTTTCTCTGTCGCTCATCCATGTTAATCAAGCCTTCAGCAAGTGATGTTTATTCCAACTCTTTACCCCACTCCTTATGTCTAATCCACTTAATGTCTAATGCCTTTCCCCTAGTATGAGCTACCATCATCTCCCATACTAGGGAAGTAACCCTAGCTTTTTATTTGTTCTTTTCCCTAGACCTAGGTACATCCTAAGGAGCCCTGGTAGTGTAGTGGTTATGTGTTGGACTACTAACTGCAAGTTCAGCAGTTCAAATCCACCAGCCACTCCACAGAAGAAAGATGAGTCTTTCTGTTCCTATAAATAACATCATGACTAATAAATAACATCATGAAAAGGAGGGAAAAGATTGAAGTTATCAAAGACTTTATTTTGCTTGGATCCACTATCAACACTTCTGGTAGAAGCAGTTAAAAAATGAAACGACGTACAAACAATGTATTGCCTTAGCAAATTGGCAGCATAAAACCTCTGTAAAGATACCAGTTTCAGGATTAAGGTGCGCCAGACCCAAGCCATGGTATTTTCAATAACTTCATATGCATGTGAAAATTGGACAGTCAATAAGGGAGACTAGAATAACTGATGCATTTGAGCTGTGGAGTTGTAGGAGAATATTAAAAGTTTGATGGACTGTCAAAAGAACACACCAATCTGTGTTGAAGGAAGAACAGCCAGAATACTCCATAGAAGCTAGGATATTGAGACTTTGTCTCTCATATTTCATACATATTATCAGGCTGAACCAATGTCTGGAGAAGGTCATCATTCTAGGTAAAGTGGGGGGGTCAGTGAAAAAGAGGAAGAGCCCCAACAAGATGGATTGGCCCACTGGCAGCAGCAGTGGATTCAAGCTTAACAACAATTATGAAGACGGCACAGGACAGGGCACTGTTTTGTTTTGTTGTGCATAGGTCACTATCAGAACCTACTTAATGGCACTGACAACAACAATAATAACAAAGATTTACAGGCTTGGATACCCTATATGGGGTCACTATGAATTAGAACCCACTGGATGGCACACCACTACCACCACCAGGTGCATCCTGCTTTCCTTCATCTTCATTTAAGCATCTGCCCTTGGAAACGTCGTACCTACAAATCTAACTGTATCTATGTGTATATATGGATGTATGCAGATCACATGCATATGCGTGTATATGTGTATGCGTATAAGTGTGCGTGTGTTGTGTGTTGTTTGCACAAAGAACCTTGGATAATGGTAGATATCAATGATATTGATAGCATATATGGTAGTTAAGTGATAATAATGAAGCTCTTATTGGGGTGATGTGACTTTTGGGGTACACAGTTCATGTATGTCATTAGAATGAGAAGTTACTTTTGACTCACAGAAATCAGACTATTTTAGTTGCCAAGGCCAACCCATTATTTTATGGAGGAGCAGGGCCTAGCTAAAAGTTACATGATGCTTAAAAAAATTGGAAACTCAAATTACTCATAGGTATAATAGACCTCTCTTCAAAGAGTTTGTTGGTTTCTTTTTTCCTCCTTACGGCACTTGTTGCTGATTTTTAGTTTTCCCCTTCTAGCTTAGTTCTTGTGGTTAAGTGTTGTCAAGTTGGTTCTGACTCATAAACAACCCTGTATAGAGTTTCTGAGGAGTAACTGAATTTCCAGGTAGCTGTCTAGTGCTTATCCTACAGCTCCATACTGGTACTCCCCTTCTAGCTTTGTTGTTGTTGTTAAGTGTCATGGAGTCAGTTCAGGCACATAGCAACCCTGTATAGTTTCCAAGAAGTGGCTAGTGGGTTTGAATTGCTGACTGTGTGGTTAGCAGACCAGTTCTTACCTGACAGTGCTACACCAGCTTTGTTGTTGTTGTTGTTGTTGTTGTTGTTAAATGCCATCGAGTTGATTCCAACTCAAAGCAACCCTGTATAAGGTTTCTTAGGAGCAGCTTGCAGTTCAAACTGACCTTGCAGTCCAGTGCTATATCCCACAGCGCCCCATCAGAATTTTAGAGCTACCTTAAAAGTTGATTTTAATCCAGTTTCATGAGGATTGTAACACTGAAATTTGCAGGAAAGTAAGAGACTGGCTGGCACTGTAGAATACGCACTGGGCTGCTAATCGCAAGGTCAACAGTTGAAACCAGCAGCCTGTCTATGAGAGAAAGATGAAGTTTTCTGCTCCCATAAGATACAGGGTCACTATGAGCTAGAATTGACTTGATAGCAGTGAGTTATTTTTTAGGGTACAGTAGACTCTTTAGAAGGAGCCCTAGGATATGCTTGAGCAGAGAACTAACAATACAGATTGGTGGTTAAAGGTAATAATTAATCATTTTTGCTTTGCTTTTGTTGTTTTACTGAAACTCAGCTTTCACTTCCCTTTGGCTACTAAGCCATGCCAAGAACAACCACCAGAATAATCAGCATTTGCTTAGTTACCTCTCTCTTGCTTGGAAACTTCCTTTTTGCCCTTTTTTTTTTTTTTTTTTTTTTTTTTTTTTTTTTTTTTGGTGACTTGTAATCAACAGTTACTTTGGATTAATTAGAAAAATGGCAACTCATATTAAATCTAGGTTGAAGAATCTGCTAGCTGGGCACAGTGGAGAAATTAGTTGGGTGAAATATAATAAATAATTAGTACAGATCTGACATATCAGAAGGGGAATTTATAAAGCTGTAGGGGAGGGGGAAGGGAATTTTGGAGTGGAGAAAATAGCTGTAATTTGAGAATAATGAACCAAGAACATGAGTGAGAAGCCCTGAAATAAATGATTTGTGGGAATGCTCTGGGAACAGGAATTGTAGGTGCCTGAGAAGTCAACCTCCTCATATACATGCGAAAGCTGGACAGTGGATAAAGTAGAACAAATAAGAAGTGATACCTTTGAATTGTGGCATTGGCCAAGAATAGTAATGTGCCATAGACTTTTAGAAAAAGAACACTGTGTGTTGGAAGAAGGACAGCCAGGATGCTCACTATGAGATTGGCAAGAATTCCTGTCATGCACTTTGAACATGTTGTCAGTAGAAACCACTCCCTAGAGATGGCGGACATAATGCTTCATAAGGTAGAGGATTAGTAATCAAAAAGGAAAAGCCTCAACAAAATGAACAGATACAACAAAATGCATACAATAATGGATTCAAACATAATAATTGAACCAGGCAGTGTTTAGTTCTAAGTAGGGTCGCTATGAGTTAGAACCTTTCAATGGCACCCAACAACAAAGCAGCAAGAAGTCTGAGGAGAAAAATATAGTCAAGGGAGAAACACCAGTTTTTGACTGTAATTTCCGCTCTTCACGCTTTATGTTGATTATGTTGATATCAAAGGCCAGGTAAAAGTAAAAAGAATTAGTAGTTCAGGACTCTGTTATCCTTTCATTATGTCTGGGAATTAGCAAGTCTCCTTTAAAATGGAGTACCAGTGTATCTTACATATCTCACAAGGTCATTCTAAGGTACTATGAAGACATATGTTGTTGTTACGTGCTGTGGAGTCATTTCCGACTCAGAGCAACCCTGTATAGAGTTTCCAAGGAGTGGTTGGTGAGCTTGAACCACTGAACTTGTGGTTCAAACTGACCTTGTTATCCAGTGCATTAACCCACAGCACCACACCAAGACTCCTTGAGGGGGCTTAAAAAATTAATGAAAAAATGAAGTTGATAGGTTTTTTTTCTACTAACTTTTTAAAGCCCCCTTGCATAAATGACAGCACTTTTGTAAGGGCTGGAATTAAAAACATCCCAGGCCTAGGATAAATTTCTTAGGAATTTTAAAACTCACAAGAAGCTCATTAGTGGCATTGCATCAGCTGAATCATGTATTTCTAACTCCTGACTTAACTAAATCAGTAGCTTTTTCAACTCAGGCCACCAAACAATCACATGTCCTGAGCTTCACCTCTTGAACTGTATTCTTCACCATGAAGCCCTTTAAAAATTCTCCATTGATTTTATTACCAGAGGTGTGGAGAAGAAAGGCCACTGTGAATTGTTGTATCTTCCATTTGGTTCCCACTCATAATGACCCTGTGTACAACAAAACACTGCCTGGTCCTGTGCCATCCTCACAACAGTAGCTGTTTTTGAGCTATATGACTGATAACTCTCCATTAGTTCTGGTGGTGAGATCATTTGTCTCCCCGGTGCATATGCCTCTCTTTGACTTGAGCAGTGGGGTGTGTCTAGGAAACTATGCATCCATTTGACAAGCCTTTTAGGTACAAACAGCAGAGGGCGGCTTATCAAGACCTACTCATAAAAGCTTCACCTTCTAAAGGAAATTTGTCAAGACTCAGCTATTAGCAAGATGGATTAACAAGTACTTTCAGATGATGGAATAATTTTTGGTGACTTAATAAGAATAGTTTGAAATCTTACTTGTAATCACCTTAGCTTTTTTTTTTTAATATACAAAGGTGATTAATGGTCATTTTCCAATCTAAGAAACAGCAAGTTTCTAGGAAGGTATTTGGGTGTAATTACACCCTGTGTACTTTGATTTTAGGTTGAAGATTAAAAATAACCTTTGGATTAAAAATGTCCTAACAAGGAAGTTGTCCTCCATGGAGACAGACCTCTTAGCTGGCATCGAAACAACTGTTGGGCAATTTCTGCCCATAGAAGTGGTACTTGGCTCTGTGTCAACGACCCTTCTCTCTGGCTGTTTGTTTAAATAAAGGTTGAACTATACTCCTTAGTTTTGGTCTTGATTTCAGGAAGGAATACAGGAGTGACCACAATGTTATCTCAAAATGAGCATTTCTTTGTGCCTGAGGCATCTCTTTATAGCCCTCATTAAAGTTAATGAATGGCTGAGTTTATGACAAACTTGAGTGCAATATAACTCACCTGAGGTTCCCCATGGTCTCACATTTTTATGGGAAATGACCTTCAGTTCCCACAGATCCATTGTTAGGCAATCTCTTAATTATAGACTTTATCTTCTCAAAACAGTCAAATCATATATTAGCCAAATAGCTTGGATGCCTTTCTAAGTGCTGGTGCTCTTAAGTCATGTTGGCAGGAGAGGTTAAAGTTTGGGTAAATAAAAGAGCATGTTTTGCAAGGGATTTTTCACCTCAGGTGTTTATGCAAAGGCTCTGGGGTGGGTTTCAGACCTTTGCAAGTGACAAAAGTGATTAAAAAATTCTTATTCTGAGCCCCAAAACATAAATAAGCTCAAAGTAGAGCTACTCTGAGAGTCAGGCTGTGTGAGGAGGGGCTGGGAGGTGCCGCTTATTGGGGCAGGGGTGAGAAGGAGGACTTGTCTAGGCAAAGTTTTTCTGTCAGTTGTGTCAGGCTCACTGGCATTCCCATAACCTCATTGGAATCCTTAGCAGGTATGGGACCAAATCATTCTTCAAGGGCAAAACAAAACAAAACTATGTGGCCTGCAAATACATAAAATCCAATTTGTCACTGAGTCCATTTTAGGGCTCTATGCTGTTTTGGAGTGCTGGTGTGGCCCTGCATGATAATGCACTGTATTATAAGGTCAGTGGTTCAGTGGTTCAAACCTACCAGCTGCTTCTTGGAAACCCTATACAGGGTCGCTATGGGTCAGAACTGATTCAACAGTGCTTAATAACATGGTGTTTTTAAATGGCATGGTGATATAAAAGGCTGAACTGAGTCTTCAACACACTTGTATAGGACCCCTAGCTGAAGAAGAGGAAATGTGTTGATAAATATGACTAGTATGTCACAGGCTCTAAGATGACTATTTTCAAAGGAGATGTTCTGTGTAAGCTGTTATAAAAGAACAAAAAGCTTATTTATTCTGTACACACACTTTGTATTTTTGAACAATTTCCTAGTTTCACTAATTTGCACAATATTTATTGGAGATATATTGCATGCATGATATGTATTAGATTCTCCATGGGACATTGTTTTATGTAAATCTTCAGAATGCATTTGAACAAAATTTATTCATGGTCACGAGTTAAGATATAGTTGAAATCTCATGAGCAGAAATTGTACAAGTATTTTACCACTATTCTAAATTCTGAAAATTGGACACTGAATAAAGAAGATCATAGAAGAAGTGATACATTTGAGTTATGGTGTTGAAGGAGAATATTAAAAGTACCATGGATTGCCCAAAGAACAAACAGATCTGTGTTGGTAGAAGTACAGCCAGAATGCTCCTTAGAAGCCAGGATGGCAAAACGTCACCTCTTATACTTTGGACATATTGTCAGGAAGGACCATTCCCTGGAGAAGGACATTGTGCTTGGTAAAGTGCAGAGTCAGTGAAAAAGAGGAAGACCCCCAATTTGATGGACTGGTACATTGGCATCAGCAGTAGACTCAAGCATAGTAATGAGTGTGAGGTTGGTGTTGGACTAGGCAGTGGTTTTGTTGTTGTTGTTGCTGTTTTTTTATGTTTTATTGTGAATTATATGATAGTTTACATGGGAGAACATTAGTTTTACATTCATCCTATCATATATTGTTTCATTGCCATGGTTACAATCCCCTCCATGCATCATCAACCAACCAAAGGGTATACCCTGCAAGCCTGACTAGGCAGTGTTCTGTTGAGCTGTGCATAAAGGTAACTATCAGTTGATACCAACTCAATGGCACCTAACAACAACAACAAATTCAGGGAGAGTAGGTGTCCTGGTGTGGCACTGTGGACTAATGCACTGGACTTCAAGATTGGTTTGAACCACAAGGTCAGCAGTTCAAGCTCACCTGCTGCTCTTTGGAAACCCTTTATAGTGTAGCTATGAGTTGGAACTGACTCAATGGCACTTAGCAACAAAAAAACCATAAGTGGTAAAATAGAGTCCTGGTGTGATGCTATAGGATAAAGCCTGGACCACAATGTCAGTTTGAACTTCATGGTTGTCAGTTCAAGCTCACTAGCCACTCCACTCCTTGGAAATTCTATACAGGGTAGCCATAAGTTTGAACCAACTTATCAGCAATTAATGACAACATAGGGGTAAAATACTTCTGGTGAGGTACTGTAGGATACACATGACCATAAGGTTGGTTTGAACCCCAAGAGTGGCAGTTCAAACACACCAGCTGCTTGTGAGAACCGATTCCACAGCACTTAACACCAACAATATGAAATTCAGAGAGAAGGAAATCTTTAGAGAAGCTCTGAAGCTGGGGCAGCTAGAGAGTGGCCTCCTCACCTTGTTTTCAGGGAGTGGTTCTTATGCTTTCTCAACCTGGAATTGTTAAGATCTCGGTTAATGTATGTCCTGGAAGAATTTAAGATTAGATGCATAAATGCTCAGACTTATTATTCATAAACTTAATAGTTTATTGCAAGATAGTCATGGCAAGTTATGCAAGTAAAGCCTTAAGACATTCATACAGTATTGGACAATTAGAATAAGCAGAATAAAATAATGTTAGTTCAAATGTTAAATTCCAAATCTTTAGCCTTTCATCTTTTACCTTCCACAAGTGGTCTAGGGGAAGAGACTTTGCATTCTTCAAGTTTACAGTAGGTCCCTGCAGATAGGGTCCAAAGCCAGTTGTGGCAAGCAATGTCAATCAATCAAAAGTGAACAAAGACCCATGGCTTAACATGCCATGTGTGCTGTCCTGTTCAAATATGCACCTGCTCTTTAATTATTGACTATTTATTATTAGATATTTCCTGTTTGTGACAATAAAAATATATATATACTACCCAACAAAGAGCTCTGGTAGTGTAGTGGTTATGAATTGGGCTGCTAACTTCAGGGTCAGCAGTTCGGAACTGCTAGCTGTTCTGCGGGAGAGAGATGAGGCTTTCTGCTCCCATAAAGATTTACAGCCTTGGAAACCCTGTACAGGGTCTCTATGAGTCGGAACTGACTCCACGGCACATAACAACAACAACCCAACTCTTTTGTGTATTAATGAGATGCTGAGGTGAGAGAGGCAGGAGAAGGAGGGAGGCAAGGTTTGTGAGAGGGAGTGAGGTTGTACCAGCTGCCAGTAGTTCATATTATCTGGGTCAGATGGAGGAGCCAGGTATGGCCTGTGGTAAATCTGGGTCAGACAGCTAGCACACATGAGGTAAGGGTGGCCAATCTGTAATGGAATGGTGATAGGATCTGGTGCTGCAGAGATTGGATAGGTGGCTCAGAAGTCAATTCTTCTAAAGAGTTTTCTCTGCCCCTTCTCAGCCTCCATCTGGCTTAGGTGACAGGGCCTCAAATGCCCCAAGGCCCAGGAGCTTTCCAGTGCCAAGGCCCCAGGGGCCAACAGAAAGGGAAAGAGACAAGGTTCAGTATTTGTGTGACAGCCTGGGATACAGGCAGGAGATGGTGGGTCTCAGCTGCTCTGGAGGCTATGGGTAATCCTTAGCCACTGCAGCCCTCAGGTCCGGCATGCTCCTTGGTGGTTGGGAAGGAGACCAGTCAGTTTTGTCATGTACATTCCAAGACATGCTGGTGAAGCTCAATGGGTTTTAACTGATGGGGGTTGCAGGGAGTATTGGCACTGAAGAGGGACATGGCCCTGACTCTTTCATAAAGCAGATTTTCACATAACAACTTGGACAATACATGTGGAGTGGATATAATCTGTATGCTTTATGGTTAATTAAGGACATTGTGTATAACATATTTATGTTTTGCTAATTTATAGAGATTTGAATTAGTGTCAGACAGTGATATATTTATGGTCTTGTTTACTACATATGTTTCAAGGTCAAGTCAATTAATTAAATTTTATTGAAATTGTTTAATGACATTTATGTTTTGCTAATTTATGGAGATTTGATTAATGTTACAATCCATTATAACACAGTGCAGGTACACAGTTCAACTTCAGTTACTTACGACATATTTTGTCTATTTCCAAAATGAGAACAACTCACAGTTAATGGTAAGTTAGGTGTCCTGGTGTGGCACTATAGGATAACATTGGACTGCTAACCACAAGATTGGCAGTTCAAACCCACCAGCTGCTCCTTGGAAACCCTTTACAGAGTTGCTGTGAGTTTGAACCAACTCAACGGCACTTTACAACAACAATAGTTAATGGTTAGAGAACATTATAGAAATACATGTTTTTATATCTAATTTCAGAAATTGTTTATTTCTAATTAAGCAGCAGTCAAGAAATCAAATGACATATTGCATTAGGCAAATCTGCTGCACAAGATCTTTTTAAAAGTGTTGACGAACAAAGATGTCAGCTTGAGAACTAAGGTGAGCCTGACCCAAGCCATGGTATTTTCAATAATCTTATATGAACGTGAAAGCTGGATAGTGAATAAGGAAGACCGTAGAAGAATTGATGCATTTAAGTTATGGTGTTGGAGGAGAACATTGGAAGTGCCATGGGCTGCCAAAGGAACAAACAGATTTGTGCTGGAAGAAGTGCAGCCAGAGTACTCCTTAGAGGCCAGGATGACCGAACTTCATCTCTCATACTTCCGACATGTTGTCAGGAGGGACCAGTCACTGGAAAAGGATATCATGTTTGGTAATGTGGAGGGTAAGAGAAAAAAAGGATTGGCAATATGACAGCATCAATGGGTCAAGCTTGGCAACAATTGTGAGGTTGGCCCAGAACTGGGCAGTGTTTCATTCTGTTGTGCTTATGATTGCTATGAGTTGGTACCCACTCGATGGCACCTAACAACAACACCAACAATTAAGCACTGGACTGCAAGGTTGGTTTGAACTCCAAGGTTGGCAGTTCAAACTCACAAGCCACTCTTTGGAAGCCCTATACAGTGTTACTATGAGCCAAAATTGACCTGATGGCACATAAAAACAACAATTTCACGTTATAAGTCACTTATACTAGGGGTGTAAAAGCATGTCATGACATCATCATGACAGTGTGAAATACAGTATAGATGCATACATAATACTGAGGTAACTTAAGAGCATATCAAGAAGCATTTTCCTAATGCAATACGTCGTTTGATTTCTTGACTGCTGCGCTGCTTCCATGAGTGTTGATGGTTGATCCAAGACGAATGAAGTCCTTGACAACTTCAATCTTTTCTCCATTGATAAGAATGTTGTTTATTGGTCCAGTGGTGAGGATTTTTGTTTTTCTGACAATGAGATGCAACCCATACTGGTGCAATAGCCATGACAAATTCAAGCATGCTGGCAATTGTGAATATGATGCAGGCCAAGTAATGCC
>NW_006408557.1:1773631-1781694 GCF_000296735.1 Chrysochloris asiatica
TTGATAAGAATGTTGTTTATTGGTCCAGTGGTGAGGATTTTTGTTTTCTTTACATTGAGATGCATTCCATACCGAAGGCTGTGATCTTTGATCTTCATCAGTAAATATTTTAAATCCTCTTCACTTTCAGCAAGCAAGGTTATATCATCTGCATAGCGCAGGTTGTTAATGAGTCTAACTCCAATCCTGATGCCACGTTTTTCTTCATATAACCCAGCTTCTCGGATTATTTGCTCAGCATATAGGTTGAATAAGTATGAAAGAATACAACCCTGCTGTACACCTTTCTTAATTTTAAACCATCCAGTGTTCCCATGTTCTGTTTGAACAACTGCCTCTTGGTTCATGTATAGATTCCTCAAGCGCACAATTAAGTGTTCTGGAATACTCATACTTTGCAATATTGTCCATAGCATGTCATGAGCCACACAATCAAAAGGCTTTGCGTAGTCAATAAAGCACAGGTAAACATCTTTCTGATATTCTCTGATTTCAGCCAAGATCCATCAGACATCAGCAATGATATCCCTTGTTCCACAGCGTCTTCTGAATCTGACTTGAACCTCTGGAAGTTCTCTGTCAACGTATGCTTGTAGCCATTTCTGTATTACCTTTAGTAAAACTTTATTTGCATGGGATATCAAAGAGATTGTCCAATGATTTCCACATTCCATTGAGTCACTTCTCTTTGGAATTGGCACAAATACGGATCACTCCCAATCAGTTGGCCAGATAGTTGCCTTCCAAATATCTTGGCATAGATGAATGAGTGCCTCCTGTGCCACCTCAGTGTTTGGTTCTGCTGTGCATAAGGTTGCTATGGGTTGGCACCAACTCGATGGCACCTAACAACAACAAGAAGAAGCATATATAACAATGTTGAAGATTTTGATGAATATTTTACAGTAGATTGTTGTTGTTGAGTGTCGTCAAGTCAGTTCCGACTCATAGCTACGCTGTATAGGGTTTCCAAGAAGCAGTTGATGGATTTGAACCACCAGCCTTGCAGTTATCAGCCCAGTGCTTATCCTACAGTGCCATATCAGTTGATTAGACTTAACAAATATGAAGCACATTCTCACATTGCCCACCACCACCACTTTCTCATTTTATGGAGAAGAGTAACAAGGCAGCCGAAGTGTTGCCCAAGATGAGAGGGTTAAGTTGGAAGCTCTTAGCGATTGTTTTCATGAAATCTAAAGGAAGGAAGGAATATTCAGACATTCCTTGAGGAATCTATGCTTTCTAGTGGCATCTGTGTAATGCTTGTCTCTGAAAATAATAAATTGTTTCACAGGAGACTGGAAACTGCAAATTTTATATATCTGAGCAGACCATCAATTCCCATACCTGGAATTAGCGCTGATCATTCCCTGTGTAGGACTCCTGGTGTGGCACTATAGGATTAGCTGTGGACCGTGAACCACAAGGTCAGCAGTTCAAAACCACCAGCTGCTCCTTGGAAACCCTATACAGGGTCTCTATGAGTCAGGACCAACTCAATGGCACATAACAACAACATTCCCTGAATGACAGTTTAGTTTAATTAAAGACCACAAATCAAACATTAGCACTGGCTTGAAAACTATCTAACAAAGCTGTTTTTCAAACACAATTTCCTCTGATGAGAGGCTGATGAAAAAGAAGAGATTTTATATGAGTTTTATTTTTTTAAAGTCCATTTACAGTATTTATGTCCCACATTGTTGAGGACATCTAAAAGTTTTATATAGTATTCAGATTATTTATTATAAATCTTCACTGTCCTTAGAATGTACAAAAATAAATAAAGGTTATCTCAGATTAGAAAAAAAAGACATACGTAAGATTATGTTTATGAAAATTAAGATGATTCACACACAGTTGAATACATCAATAAACGTTTGTGAATGTTTAATATGCTCAAGGCAGTGTCAAGATCCACCAAATATCTGTCGGTCATGGCAGTTTTTATATGACTGTAATGCTGTTGTTGATGTTGCTAGGTGTCATGAAGTGGGTTCTAACTCACAACGACTGTATGCACAACAGAATGAAATACTGCCTGGTCCTGCAATCCTCACAATTATTATTATTTTTAAGCCCAATATTGCTGCCACTGTGTCAGTCCATCTCATTGAAAGCCTTCCTCTTTTTTCTGATCCTCAGTTTACCAAGCATGTTGCCTGTCTCCAGGTACTGGTCCCTCCTGACAACCTGTCTAATGTATGAGACAAAATCTTGCTATTCCCAGCCCTAAGGAGCTCTCACTCTATAATCCTACCGCAGCTGCCTGCCATTGAGTTGTTTCCAATTATAGCGACCCTGTATAGGGTTTCCAAGGCTGTAAATCTTCATGGGAGCAAAAAGCCTCATCTTTCTCCAGCAGAGTGGCTGTTGGATTTGAACCGTTGAACTTGTGGTTAGCAGCCCAATGTATAACCCACTATGCTATCAGGGTTCCTTTCTATAGTCCTGGAAGCTTTAAGACAATATTAAGCCACTAGTATAAATTTGAAGATTGCTAATATATGTGGCACTGTGGGTTAATGAGCCAGACTGCAAAGCCATTTGAACTGCATGGTAGGTTCAAGCTCACCAGCTGCTCCTTGGAAACCCTATACAGGGTTGTCTGGGTAAGAACTGACTCGATGGCACTTAGCAACAACAACAACAATATATAGTTTGGAGTCCTGGTGTAATGCTGCAGAATAATATACTGCACTGCAAGGTTGGTTTTAACTGATATGTCGGCAGTTCAAAATCACCAGCTGCTCCTCAGAAACCCTATACAGAGTTGCTCTGAGTTGGGAACAAACTCGATGGCACTTAACAACAACAACAATATATAATTTAGAAATTGGGCAACACATTTGACTAGAGTCAAAATGTTCCAATGAAAAAGGCTCTTTCATAGGTTTTGTGTGTGTGTGTGTGTGTTAAATGAGGGGGCTTCAAAAAGTTCGTGGAAAAAAGGCATTAAAAGAAAATGGAGTTTTCCCACAAATTTTTTGAAGCCCTCCTTGTATTTATTTATTTTTTTTAATTTTAAGTTTTTATTGTGAATTATGTGGGTTTACGTGGAAGAACATCAGTTTTACATTCATCCTATCGTATTTCGTTTCATTGCAATGATTACAGTCCCCTCCATGCATCATCAAATAACCAAAGGATGCACCCCACAGGCCCCCTGGCCATCAGCACACAGCCCCTCTCTCTACCTAAATCCAGTGTCCCCAGCCACTCCACCTGTCCAGGTCATCTTCTCTGTCCCCACCCCTGGCATTAGTGCCTTTCCCACTCTCTGCTCTTCTCACCTGATGGGCCCTGGTACCTCTGCTCCTGGGCTGCAATATCAATCACTCCCCTCCTTCTGTCATAAAACATCTACCTCTACATTTCCTAGCATCACAGTCAGTCCCGATGGCAGTTATTCTCTATTGTACCACAAGAGTCTTATCCCCATTTCCTCTCGCCAGTCCGGTCCCAACAGATTGGAAATCACTCAGTGGAGTTCTACCTACCCCTGCCCTGTCTGGAACTAGGCTCCCTCTTGAAAGCTTGTAAGCAAGTCACTTCTTGACTTTATAGCCCCCCACCACCTCCATTTTGGGTAGCCAGTGTCTAAGTTGCGCATCCCTGTCAACCCTGTGTACCGAGGGTGTGGGAGTGATCCTTGCTGTAAAGATTTGTTCCCTTTTTTGAAATACTACATCCATATGTATAGATAAAATTCATCAAATTGTAGTGTGTTACTCTTTTTTTTTTTTTTCCTCTTCTCTCTTCTTTTTCTTATAGTCAAGCTCTGATCATGCAGCCATCGAAGCCAGGTCAAGTGGGTACTATCTGCAAATATGGGTGTTCTTGTGCATCTCCCCTCACTTGCTATCAGCTGGATGCTTCACTCACCCTTCTAGTCTTCTGTGGCCATGTCACTGCCTCTGGGCCCGGGAGTTCCCGGGTCTTGCTGTAACTGCTGGCCATCCAGGTCTCCTCCTGGGTTCACAGGAGTCTATTGAATGTGGTCGGACTTAGCTCCAATTTCATTGCTGTTTTTTCCCCCTTTTCCCCTTTTCAGTGACCAACGTGGTCACCACCCAGACCACATGCCTGCTCATATATTCCCCTTGAGTCTCAGTCTTAGTAGGGGGTTTGCTCTGAGGGGTCCCAACCACTTGCCTTGATGGCTCCCAGGTGAACAGCTTACTTTTTCTTGTAGTAATCAATTATACTGCCATTATTGTTTCTGATTTTACCTGCTGATCTTTTTTCACAAAGCATCTTTTTTTCTAGCCACTCCAGGCTGTTCTACTCATCCTTTCCAGTGGAAATTTCCCACCTCAGACAATTCTGGATGGGATTCTGGTATCCACAAGACCATAATCTTATGCAATGCAAAAGCTCCACAGGAGGTTTCTTTCACTGGGCAATTTCTAGCCCCCTTTGAGGTATTCCAGTTACAGGCTGAAGAGGGACTTACAAGCATTCTGTTGTGATGTTTCTGGTTATTCCTTTTTCCCCCCTTCAAGTGTCTATTTCACAATGGTAGACAAGGGAAACCAAGATTCAAAAGACAGCCAAGCATCTTAACATTATTCCCTTCTTTTACCCCTTCAAACCATGCCTCAATCCCTGTATCCCAAAGCCCTGTTATTCCAAGATTATGCATACATCATCATTTACCTCTGTCCCACTTGGCCCATGCTAACCTGCCTAACTGTTCTCCCATCTGCCTTGTTCTTCCATTCCCCAACCCCTTCTTGTGTATTGTGCCCTCCCCAGCATCCAAGCTTTCCTGTGTCTATTCCCTACCCTGTGCTGTATCTTTCCCTCCCTCCCTCCCCTCATCTCATCCCATACACCCCAGTGATCAGCAATTATATATATATAGTTTTATTTTTTTTTCCCTTTTGGGTGGGTTCTTTTTCCTAGTCTTTTACAATAATGGTCCTATGCAGTATTTCTCCTTTTGTGACTGACTAATTTCACTCAGCATAATGTCTTCAAGGTTCATCCATGTTATGCAGTGGCTTGCAGCTTCCTTGTAGTTCTTCAAGATAGCATAGTATTCCATTGTGTGTATATACCACAGTTTGTTTATCCATTCTTCAACTGATGGGCATTTAGGTTGTTTCCATCTTTTTGCTATTGTAAATAGTGCTGCTATGAATTTGGTGTGCATATATGGCTCGTATTTCTTGTGTGTAAATACCAAGTAGAGGAATTGCTGGATCATAAGGTATTTCAATTTCCAGCGTTCTGAGGAAGTGCCATATTGCTTTCCAGAGTAGTCGGACCATTTTACAATCCCACCAACAATGTAGGAGGATCCCAGTCTCTCCGCATCCTTGCCAGCATTTACTGTTCTCTCCTTTTTTTGATCTTTGCTGTTATGAGATGATATATCATTGTTGTTTTGATTTGAATCTCTCTGATGGCTAGTGATCATGAACATTTCTTCATATGTTTGTTGGCTGCCCAGATCTCCTTGGTGAAGTGTCTGTTCATGTCCTGTGCCCATTTTTTAATTGGGTTATCTGTGTTTTTCTTGTAGAGGTGTTGTAGTTTCCTATATATTTTAGAAATGGGTCCCTTATCTGATGTGTCATTGCAAAATATATTTTCCCATTCTGTGGCCTCACTTTTTTTTTTTTGGTGAAGTATTTTGATGCATATAAGTTTTTAATTTTTAATATGTCCCAATCATCTATTTTGTCTACTTTTGTTTGTCTAATTTTCAAAATGTTTGGTAGCCTACCTATGTATGCCCAGAATTAGAGCCCTCACATTTATCCCTATTTTTTTATTATGACCTTCATAATTTTGGGATTTACATTTATTTAGGGCTTTAATCCCTGCTGAGTTGGTTTTTGTATAGGGCATGAGGTAAAGGACCTGTATCAATCATTTGCATATCTTTCTAGTTCTGCCAGCACCATCTGTTAAAGAGACTATCTCCTCGCATGCAATATACCTAGGCTCTTTGTCGAAAATTAGTTGACTGTATGTGGATGGGTTAATTTCTGGATTCTCCATTCTGTTCCATTGATCAATGTATCTTTCATTGTACCAGTACCAGACTATTTTGACCACTGTAGCCATGTAGTAAATTTTGAATCGGATAATGAGAGGCTTCTAACCTTTTTCTTCTTCTTAAGCAGTGCTTTCTTTGCTTATCCTGGGTCTCTTTTCTTTCCATATAAAGTTTGTAATTGTCTTTTCCATCTCTTAGAAGAATGTTGTTGGAATCTGGATTGGAATTGCATTATATGTGTAAATTGCTTTGGGCAGTATTGACATTTTCATGATGTTTTTAGTCTTTCTATCCAGGAACATGGTATGTAGTCTTCCACTTCTGTAAGTCTCTTTTGGTTTCTTATAGCAGTGTTTTGTAATTTTCTTTTTATAGGTCCTTTGTTTCTCTGGTTATGTTTATTCCTAAATATTTCATCCTTTGGGAAGCTTTTGTAAATGGTATTGCTTGCCTAATGTCCTTTCAGCGTGGTCCTTGTTACTATAGAGGAATCCAACTGATTTTTGTATGTTGACCTTATACCCTGCCACTTTGCTGAATCTTCCAGTGAGGTATAGTAGCTGTTTTACTGAGTCTTTGGGGTTTTCTTTGTATAGGATCGTATCTTCTGCAAAAAAGAGAGAGTTTTATTTCCTCTTTGACAATTTGGATGCCTTTAATTTCTCTATCTTGCTAAGACTTCCAAAACAATATTGAATAGGAATGGTGACAAAGGGCATCTTGTCTGTTTCCTGTTCGCAGAGGGAAGGCTTTCAGTTTCTCCCCATTGAGAGTGATGTAGGCTGTTGGTTTTGTATATATGCTCTTGATTATGTTGAGGAATGTCCCTTCAATTCCTACTTTGTTGAGTGTTATTATCAGGAATGGATGTTGGATTTTGTCAAATGCCTTTTATGCATCAGTTGATAAGATCATGTGGTTCTTTTCCATTTTCTTACTTATATAGTGGATTACGTTGATTGTTTTTTTAATGTTGAACCATCCTTGCATCTCTTTTATGAAACCCACATTGTCATGATGTATTATTTTTTTGATGTGCTGCTGGATTTTGTTTGCTAGGATTTTGTTGAGAATTTTTGCGTCTATGTTCATGAGGGATATTGGTCTATAATATTCTTTCTTAGTGATGTCCTTCCCTGGTTTTGGTATAAGGGTTATGCTTGCGTCATAAAAAGTATTAGGAAGTTTTCCATCATCTTTTATATTCTGGAATTATTTGAGTAGAATTGGTGACAGCTCTTCCCTGAATGTTTGGTATAACTCAACTGTGAAGACATCTGAGCCTGGACTTCTTTTGATGGTAAGTTTTTTGATAACCTGATCAATTTCTTCTTTTCTTATGGGTCTGTTCAAGTTTTCTACTTCACTCTGTGTACGTTTAGGTAGGTCATGTTTTTCTAAAAATGCATCCATCGCTTCTAAGTTTTCGAATTTTTTGGAGTACAACTCTTCATAGCAGTCTGTTATTATCCTTTTGATTTCGTTTGGTTCTGTAGTAACATGTGGTTTCTAATGAGAGTTATTTGTATCTTCTCCCTCTTTTCTTTTGTTAGGTTTGCCAATGGTTTGTCAATTTTATTAATCCTTTCAAAGAACCAGCTTCTTGTTTTGTTGATTCTTTCTGTAGTTTTTCTGTTTTCCATCTCATTTATTTCTGCTCTTTATTATTTCTTTTCTTTTGGTGATAGTAGGTTACCTCTGTTTCTAATTGTTGGAGATGCTGTGGTAATGTGTTAATTTTGTTTTTTTCCTCTTTTTGGATGTGTGCATTTATCGCAATAAATTGTCCACTTTTGCCGTGTCCCAAAGATTTTGGTATATTGTATTTTCATTCTCGTTTGTTTCTAAGAACTTTGTGAATTCACATTTAATTTCTTCTTTTACCCAGTCACTTTTCATCAGGGTGTTATTCAGTTTCCATGCATCCGACTTTATTTCCTTGGTCTTTTTATTGTTGATTTCTAGTTTTATAGCATTGTGTTCTGAAAAGATGCTTTGTAGAATTTTGATGTTTGTAAATTTATGGAGGCTTGTGTTGTGACCTAACACA
>NW_006408557.1:1785669-1793135 GCF_000296735.1 Chrysochloris asiatica
CAACCTTCTAAGTATTCCTTTATATGTGGTTCAGAGTTCTGGGACCATCCCCTGAGCCTGCTTGGTCGGGTATTCTGTGTTGTTGTTGGCGGAGCTCTTTGCTACATGTCCACCCAATCAGCCATCTTGTTTGTTCTCTCATGCTATTTCTTGCCAGTTTCTTGTTGTTGTTGTTGTTGTTAAGTGCCGTTGAGTCGGTTCCGAACCATAGCAACCCTGTACAGGGTTACCAAGGGTATAAATCTTTATGGGAGTAGAAAGCTTCATCTTTCTCCCGCGGAGCAGCTGGTCTTCTTAGTTTTCATTTTTGCTTGTTCTGCTTGGAAGTTTATTTTCATGGTAATTTGTGAAGTATTAACTTTCTAACTTTCTTTCGAGTTACCTCATAGTCTATTAACTTTTACCTCCATTTAAGACAATCTATTATATCCTGTAATCTACCCGACCTCCTCACCACCTGGATCTCTGATCTTACGTTTTCCCCTTCTTTGACATTGTTATTATTTTCATCTTTGGTTGACTTCCCAGCTCCTTTGAATTCATTATTGTAATTTTGTTCTGTTCTGAACTCTGTTATCTATTGTCTGTGTTTGAGGTTGTGTTGCCATGCCTGTCAATCTCTAGTTGTTGTCTGTTCTTACTGGTTTTCAGTCCAAAGAACTCCCTTTAGGATGTTTTGAAGTGCTGGATTGGCTTTGACAAAATCTCTTAGCTTCTGTTTATCCTGGAATGTTTTGATTACACCATTGTATTTGATTGACAGTTTTTCTGGATAGACAGTTCTTGGTTGGCAGATTTTTCTTTTAGAATTTTGTATGTCTCCCCATTGCCTTTTTGCCTGCGTGGTTTCTGCTGAATAGTCAGAGCTTAATCTTATTTGCTTGCCTTTTTAAGTAATATTTCTCTTTTCCATGGCTGCTTTTAAGATTCTCTCCTTGTCATTGATTTTGGAGAGCTTGATTATGATGTATCTTGGTGATTTACTTTTGGGGGCTCTATCTTTCCTGGGGTAGTTTTGGCTTCTTGAATGTTTATCTTCTCATCTTTCAAGATGTTAGGGACATTTTCTTCCAGAAGCTCATCAACTATCTCTTCTGTGGACTTCTCTGATTCATCCTGTTCTGGAATGCCAATAATTCTTAAGTTATTCCTCTTCTTGTTATCCAGCATGAATCTTACACTGTCTTCAGAATTTTTTATCCTTTTTTCCTGCTTGCTTTTCTATCTTAGAAGTATTGAGAGATTTGTCATAAAGCTCGATGGTTCTGGCTTCCATCTCTTCCATTCTGCTCCTTTCCCCTTTCAGTGCATTGTCCATTTCTGATATTTTATTATTAACCATCTTTTTGAAGGTTTTGAATTGTTTCCAATGCTGTATCCTGACTTCTTTCTTGTTTTCTTCCACCCCTTTTCAGAGCATTTTAATTTGTTTCCATATCATTCTTCTGAATTCCTTCTTAGGCAAATTCAAAACCTGCTCTTCCTTTTCTAGAAAGCCTTTGTCTCTGTCCAGCTCATTTGTCTCAGCTACTCTTTTCTGTTTTTGGACATGTTTTAATGTCTTTTTTTTTTTTTTTTTTAAATTGTAATTTCCAGTGTTATATGGATTTTTTTAATGCTTAAATGGATGTTTGTTACTCTGTTATTACGCTTACTGAGTGTCTCTTGGTGGATATGATAAGGAGATAGGCTTCCCTTTGTGCATGTAATGCTTTTCAGCTGTTATTGGCTTGTGTATCAATGGTGGAATATTATAGGGTATGCTTGTAGCTTGGCTATATGGCCACAATTGCTGACTCTTCTTGGGTGACATAGGGAGAAAAAGCACCTACCTCCAGGAAAAATGTGTGATCAAAAGGCCCAAAAGCAGAAGCAATATAAAAGCAGACACAAAAACCACCACTTTGAAACAAAAATAAAACTTGCTGACTGGCCAGTTGCCTTACTACACAGGTAGTGTATGTGTACCGTAGAAGCCTCCAGTAGTGGATGGGGGTGTCCACTCACTTAGGCCCTCCTCTAGTCACCTCCGTATAGGTGTACAGCTAGATATTGAGAAGTTAATGGGAGAAAGATTGTTTACTATTTTTGTCTCTGAAGGTCAGTTAGGTATCTGTGTGTGCACCACATAATTTTTGAAATAGTTGCATCTTTTTATGTTGGGGTTTTATAGATTGTTTATATGGTTTGTATGTCAGGCCAAACCTGCTTTTTTTCTTGCTGGGTAGGCAGGAGTAAAGGGTTCTGCATAAGTTAACTTTAGGGCTGGGACCCAGAGGCAGAAGTCAGAAGCAGCAGTCAAAGAATTTGTCCTTGGCCAGATGGTGCTCTTTCTGTCTGTGCTGTGGGAAATCTCTGGTCTCAACACTGAACTTTTTGGGGTATACACCTACCCGCCTGAAGGTGTCCAGGCTGGGCAAAGAAGGCAGGACAGGGAAGAGGAAGAAAAAATGTGTAGAATCCCTCCACACCTCCTTTTGCAAATGTCACTGTGCCACTTATAGCGCAGGTTCCCTGTGTAGGTCTGGCTGTAGCCCTGCCCTCTGACCTCTGCTCAGGTGGGATGGCCACAGAGAAAGTACTGTGTCTTGACCATTTTCTAAATTGCAGTATTTTCCTTTATACTGTGATTTTTCCACTGGAGGTTGTGGGAAACTGACATCATTACCCATATGCTAGATCCAGAGCCCTGGTGCTGTTCCAGGAGAGCAATGTTCTCTGGGTTTTCAGCCACTCCCCCATGGAACCTATCCTACCTGACTCTGCTCTGCTACTGCCAAACCAGAAGCTTCTTTCGTAGATTTTTATATTCCAATTTATACATTGCCAAGGAAATGGAGCTAGAATAGTGTTTTCATAATAATTTACCATACAACAGTTTCTAGTCTGACCTTGGGGTTTCTATTTCTAGAAACTGATTGATAGTTCTTCACAAGGTCCAAGGTGAGCTTTAAAAAAAAAAAAAAATTTAATTAAGTTAAGCTCTTGTTTGACCTAAAGGTGATGCTAGGGACCCTGTTTCCTTATGGCTTATGGTTCAAAAGTACATCTAAGACCAAGTTGAGTCATCCCAATCTCCAAGAAAGGCAGAAATCTGGATTTCAGAAAAATTAAACTTTATTCCTCAAAGCTCTTGGGAGAAACATGACTAAAAACAATATCTACTGAGAAAACCCACCCACAAAAATAGCAGAGAAATAAAAGTTTTATCACTGAATAAACTGGTAAAAAATAATCAAAATTCAAAGAATTTGAAACATAGGGTTACTTTGAACAATTATTCTTTATGCATATAGGGAAACCATTCTTATTAAAACAAAACAAATGACTCAAAGTAAGATAGTTAAAATGAGAATTGTTAAGGGAAAAGATGGAGAAGAATAGATCCAAGTTAGGCTAATCTTAACATACTTGATTGAACCTTGCTCCCCACACCCTGTACTAAAACCAACAGATATCTGTTCACCCTGGCCCTTCACCTGCAGCCATGCTATCTCTTGAGATTTAAATTAAGTATGAATTAAAAAAATTAAATTGACTCAAACAGAAAAGCAAAGAAAACAGTAGTAACTTTGGTTGAAAAACTGCCCACAGGATTAAATTTTGGTTAGATTTTTTTTTTTTTTTTTTTTTATGGTTAAGATTTGGTTTCCTGGCTAAGAAAACCCTTAAAATAAAAGAGGCCTGTTATTAATTTTTCTCTTCAACAAAGCATTAAATCAGCATGTACTGCATCAACGATAATCTGCCAAAGAGATTGCAAAGACAGAAGACATTTTCACCATTATATAACTGAGCAGATACAATCAATTTCATTAATGTTTTCATGATAATATTGTTTGAAAAAATCTTAGCCAGAACCAAATCCTTTCAGGGAGTGAGTCACTGAGTCTGGGGAATAGGACCATAGTCTAGAGGAATATCAAGTTCAATTATCATAACATAGCCTCTGAAGACCATGTTTGCCATCCTACTTTGGTGAGTAGCAACTGGGGTTAAAAACTTTGAGTCACCATGTAAGGGGCATCTATGAATTTTTCCTCATCTGGAACAAATAATGCAAAGTAAATCAAAGATGCATGGAAACCATTTGTCCAAAGGACCTTGTGAACTCAGCCTCTGACATTACAAAGAGTTCTGAAATTGATCATAATAGGAGGTTCTAGATAGAGTGAGAAAGAAATGTGGAGCAAAATTCAAAATTTTAAAGACCAGGCTTAGTAGTCTTATGGTGTCCTTATGTGGCACTATAGGGTAAGATCTGGATTTCTAACTGCAAGGTTTGCCGTTCAAATCAGTCAAATCAGTTAGCCACTCCTTGGGAACCCTAACAATGGTGGCTATGAGTCAGAACTGACTTGTTGTTGTTGTCATGTGCCATCGAGTCGGAACCGACTCATAGCGACCCCATGTACAGCAGAACGAAACAATGTCCAATCCTGGGCCAACCTCACTACCGCTGCCACATTTGAGTCTGTCAATGTTGCCACCTGGCCAATCCATCTCGTTAGGGGTCTTCCTCTTTTTCTCTGACCCTCCACCTTACCCAGCATGACATCCTTCTCCAACAACTGTTTCCTCCGGACAATATGTCCAAAGTAGGAGAGACGAAGCTTAGCCATCCTGGCCTCCAAGGAGCACTCTGGCTGCACTTCTTCCAAAACAGATCTATTGGTTCTTTTGGCAGTCCATGGCACTTTCAATATTCTCCTCCAACACCACAACTCAAAGGCATCAATTCTTCTACGATCTTCCTTATTCACTGTCCAGCTTTCACATCCATATGAGGCTATTGAAAACACCATGGCCTGGGTCAGGCACACCTTAGTCCTCAATCTGACATCTCTGCTCTTCAATACTTTAAAAAGTTCCTGTGCAGCAGATTTGCCCAATGCAATACGTCGTCTGATCTTTTGACTGCTACTTCCACGAGTGTTGATAGTTGATCCAAGAAGAATGAAGTCCTTGACAACTTCAATCTTTTCTCCGTTGATAAGAATGTTGTGTATTGGTCTAGTGGTGAGGAATTTTGTTTTCTTGACATTGAGATGTAATCCATACCAAAGGCTGTGTTCTTTGATCTTCATAAGTAAATGTTTCAAGTCCTCTTCACTTTCAGCAATCTAGTCAGTTCTGCTATTCACAGAATAACAGAATTGACTAGATGGCATTTAACCACAAACAGCTGGTCTTTTTTTGTTTTGTTTTGTTTTTGCTGCTCATTTTATTGAATAACTAAATGTATAAAAATCACATAGATCACAATACTGAAGAAAATATTTCATTTTTGCAAATATATAATGGATTCTTCACCACTCCATTATTTCTGTAGTAATTTTATCTTTTTCTAAAACTAAATATGTATTTAATACATCTTATCCTTATTTCAAATTAAAGACTAGGGTACAATTGTCTTTAGCAACTAAAGTCTTTTATTTTTTTAACTATTTATTGTGAATTGAGTGAAGTTTTATAGAGCAGATCATCAGTTTTACATTGAACAAATTATATACTTTTCTTCATTACATATTTTCAGTTTCTTCCATAGACCAATAGTTAACATTTACATCTATTCACTTTATTATTACCTTTTCCCCTGTGTCTCCTGCTACCTTCATCTTTCCTCTGCTGTCCTTCCTTTTGTTCTATATTGTCTGCCCCATCATCCATATCAACATGTCTGACCTCTAGCCCATGAATAATTTTACCTTACCCCTCACCCCCAACTTCCCCACCCTCATAACCATCATAAATTTTTTCTATGTTTGTTTGAACAATTACATAATTCACAGTTTCCAAGTAACAGTGGCACACACCCTTCCCACCTTCCATCCCAAACCCCTCACTGGGATTGAGTCTCCATCTTGAGGCATGATGTTTTGAAAACGCTTCCATAATCCTTCTTTTCCTTGGGCATTGAGGCTTCTCCCATGTTGTAGTTCACCCAGACCTTAGCTCACTGGTAATTCACCCGGAGCTGGTGTAGCTGATCCTGGCCACAGCTCACCCAAGTCCATCATACTTCACCTGGGGCCATAGCTCACCTGGGGCTGGGTCTTTTAAATCTTTGTGGGAGCTGAAAGCCTACTATTTCTCTTGTGGAGTGGCTTGCAGGCTGGCTCTCATGTCTTTGTAGTAGAAGGTCCATGAAGTTTGTCTGCCTGGTCTACCATCTTGCCAGAAGACAACAACTGGCTTTACAGAGACTTGTGGAACTTCCAAGACTATGGCCTTTAAACATTCTTCAGGCCCTTGTGGCTCATCTTTCAGCCAAATAATAGACAGGCCTATAAGATAAACAATAACATCAAGGAGCTATGCGTTCCTTAGAAAAATCAACCAAACCAGTTCAAAAGGGCAGCATCAAAAGGTGGGAAGGGATCGGAGAAAAGTGATAAATAGAAATGGTAAACAAAGGGAGGAAGTGGAAAGACTGCTGTTATGTTGTCGGGAAGACAATCAATGCCACAGAACAAAATGTGTATGAATTGTTGGATGAAAACCTAATTTGTACTCTAAACTTTCACTAAAATCACATTTTTTTAAAAAGAAAGTTGAATTTATAAAAAGTGTGTAATAGATATATAAATAAATAATAGCTGCTGAGACTGTTTGAACCCTCATGAGTTTTGGTTCCTTGTCTTGAAGGTTTAGGGTTATTTCATGAGATATCCCAGCCTACTAACATGTTTATTGTTGTTGTTAAGTGTTGTTGAGTCATTTCATACTCATAGCGATCCTGTATAGGGTTTCTGAGGAGCAGCTGGTAGGTTTGAACTACTGACCTTGTGGTTGGCAGTCCAGTTCTGATCTTACAGTGTCACACTTTAGTACTTCTACCTCCTGGCTCATTTTGTAGTAATTATGTGGCACTATCAGATCAGCACTGGATTGTATATCACAAGGTCAGTGGTTCAAACTTACCAACCACTCCTCAAAACCCCTATATAGGGTCACTATGAGTCAGAATCTACTTGATGGCATTTAACAACAACATTGGGTTCTTAAAAGCTTGCAAGAGGCCACCCAAGGTCTTTATTCACTTGTAGCAACAGAAGAAGGAGAGTCTGGAACAGGAGGAGTAAATGCAATGTGTGGCTAATTGCTCCCATAAACAATGGCCGCCTTTGCCATGAGATCAGAAGAAACAGATGGTGCCCTGCTGTTACTGATCAAAGATACATTAAAGGAATCTTGATTAAAAGGGGAATAATGCAAAACAAAACTTCAAATTCTCGTGAAATCTAGATTTTCTGGAGCAATGTAGGCTAGATGAACCCCTGTAACTATTGTCTTGAGATAATCTTTAAACACTAAACCAAAAATACCCAGTAAAGTCTTATTAAAACCTAACAAAAGTTTAATTTAACTAGTAAACAAATGTCTGCCTTGAGTATAATACAAACTTAAGAACTATCTATATGGGATGAAAAAGGAGCTCTGATAGCATAGTGATTACGAGTTGG
>NW_006408557.1:1794630-1802722 GCF_000296735.1 Chrysochloris asiatica
GTACAGGGTCGCTATGGGTCGGAACCGACTCGATGGCACTCAACAACAACAACAACAATTGAGCTGTGGGAAAAATCTAGTTTATCGGTATCAATGCAAGATTTTCTGTAAATGTGATCAGCTTGAGACTGAATGGGTGAAGATACACAATAAATAAAAGGGTATGGAAGCATGCATTTGGAAAGCATGTGGAGTTTATAATACTACAAAAGAAAGGATAAAATTTGAGTGAGTTGGCCCAAATGGTTAACTCAATGACTAACCTAAAGTATGGTGGTTCAAACCCAACCAGATCTATCTCTGAAGAAAAGCCTGGTGGTTTATTTCTGAAGGATCATAACCTTGGAAACCCTATGGAGCACAATTCCACTCTTGCATATCTAGAGTTGCCTTGAGTCGGAATCTACTTCATGGAAATTCAACAAGTAGCAGAGGATGGTTATTTCAGATGCTGCAGATTTTCCAGCATGTTTTTTTTTGTGTGTCATATATCTTCTGTTAACTTTTCCAGGACCTGGTGTCTTTGCTTAAAAAACTCCACATGAGGCCTTTGCTTCTGCAATTGCCAAGATAATGAGGATTATGGTTCTTAATTTTAATATGTAAAGTGACTTTGGTAATTAACATCCTTTGGTTTTGAGGAAGGCCCTTAAGTGTCATTGATAGGGAAAAGAGGGGAGGTTGTTTGAGGGCATGATAACACATTGTCTTTTGAGACTGTTCAAGCTATCTTGAATTGGGCACTTCAGACAAGGTTCTAATTGTTGGTATGTGACATCCAGTCAGAGTCAGTTCCTATTCATAGTGACCTAGAAAGGAGATAAAAAGAAAAATGGAAAGCAGTCAGATTTTAAGGCATCAAGAAAGAAATCAAGAAAGGATTCAGTTTGTTTTCTGTGAGGATGTCTTTTTTTCAGCATTTATTTAATTTTCCTGTGAAGTTTCTCAAGCTATTGTAAAGTACTTCCTTGTGCAACACATAACTGGTCTCCTCTGCCACTGCTCTTGATGGCTTACAGAAGAAGAGAAATGGCTTCAAACACCACCAGTACTTCCAAACCTTCTTAAACCTTAAATGATGTCATATTTATGTATTTATTTAATGGTAAGTCAAATGATAAGTCAAAAACAAAATAAATATCTGTTTCTTCCCCCACGTTTGGTCATCACTTGTATGTGGACAGATACTTTATAGTAGGAGTTTTTTCATACTGTTACTTTTTCCCTGGTCCCTCTCACGCTCTTGAGGGGATCTAAAGAATTAGTCCCACCAAGTTGCTGCTTCTCAGTCACATACTAACAATATGCATTTACTTAAAATCTCTTTATTGCAAAGCAAAATTATGCTTCAGAGAGAGAGGGGGATCTTTCTCTGCAAGTGGAGTAGACCTGCTAGCAGTAGGGAGCATAGATTAGATTACGTCAAAATGGATGGTCTCCACCAGAGAAGAACACCTTTTGAGGTTGGGGTGAACTGGCTTTTAAAGGTATGGGGTCCCTTTCTCGAGGGGTGAGCTAATACATATTAATTAGGAGGAGTGGTATGATGAATATTCACAGTTTTTTTAGTAGAGGGGCGGCAGGCTTCTTGGAAATGGGGTGCCTTCTGCAGCTGTCAGCTTTAGGCACTATCGTCATGGGTCTTCTGCCTGCAACCAGCTGCTTCTATCAGGGTTTCAGGTTCTGATATCCTTCTCTCTGTCTCAGTGTTAGCCTTCTTGTTGGACTAGAGATGTCCTCCCTGCTTTCAGGAGGAGCCAGGGTAAGAGAGGCCAAGGGCCGCAGGGGTCCTAACTTATCCCTGACAATACCATAACACCAGTTTTCCATCTCTCATTCTTCTTTTCTTTCTCTCTTTCTATTTTCTTTCTTTCTTTTGTTAACCAACTAAACCTCAAATGTGAACATGCAGTTCTTAGATTGTTGTTATTGTTAAGTCTGTAGAGTCGGTTCCAACTCATAGCATTTCTAAGGAAAAACTGGTGTTGAGCCACTGACCTGTAGTTCACAGTCCAATGCTTATCCTATAGTGCTGCACCAAGACTTAGGTAGACCCCAACTAAATGTTACAATAAGAAAAGACTTCTACTTCCTCATTGAATATGTATGTGTTTATTTTCATCAGACTTCATAACAAAATTCCATTGGAATTTATTTTGTGTATTTTGCAAAGGAACAAATGGAGGTTTAAAAAGACACAAATGTACATTATGTACATTACCTATTAAAGTCAATGTACATTACCTATTAAAGTCAAGAATGGGATAAGGACCCATTTACCTTATTACTGGTCTTCAATTTAATTTGTTAAAATCTTTATGCATCATCTACTGCAAAAAGGAGTTTAGTACAGACGGCATATCAAGTACTACTTCAAAGTATATCAGCCTTCTTAATGGAAAGATGGTCTATAAAGGGTATGGGTAAAGCAAATGAAGAGTTTTAGTTAACAATGAACTAAAATCTGGACTTGCTCTGTCACGGACCAGGATTGGATTCAATAATCCCATTGAGCATAATTAATGTTCAAACTCTACAGGTACATAATGAATTAAGCATTGATACTATTTGATCAGAATGATTGCCACTATTTGTTCATCTAATTGAGTCACTACTAGGTGTCAGGCACTTTGACTAGAATGAACAAAACATTCATGATCCCTATACGGAGTCTTAGAGTCCTGGTGTGGGGCTGTGGGTTAATACGCTGGACTGCAAAGTCACTTTGATCTGCGAGGTCAGTGGTTGAAGCTCACCAGCTGCTCCTAGGAAACACTATACAGGGTCACTATGGGTCGAAGTAGACTTGATGGCACTTAACGACAATAACATATGGAATCCTGATGTGGCACTTTAGGATAAGCACAGGACCGAAAGGTTGGTTTGGACCACAAGGTTGGTAGTTCAAACTCACCTACTACTCCTTGGAAACCCTATACAGGGTCATATGAATTGGAAACAACTCTACCACACTTAACAACAACAACATATTGAAGCTGGGAGTGGAGTTAAGGGCACTGTAATCACAAAGGGGGAATAGAGGATGTGGACCACACAAACCGGATAACACTCTCAGTGGAGTGACAACAAAATGACTGTCTATAAAATTTTAGTAGAAATGTATTCATTTTTATAAAAATATCCCTGTAGTTAGATAACAATAAAAGCAAATTTGTAAGCCCAACTTACATGTATCAATGAATACACCTACAAGGCTAAAACTCTACACTGATTTATTTTTCAAATGCCTGATGTGGTGTTGTAGGGTAAACACTGGACTGCTAACCAAAGGGTCAGCGGTTCAAACCCACCATCATCTCCTGGGAAGCCCTATTTAAGGTCACTCTGAGGCTGAACCGGCTCACAGGCACTTAACAGCTGCAATAACAATGTGTTCCAAAGTGCCCATGTGCCATAGTGGATTGCAAGTTGCGCTGCAAACCACAAGGTAAGCAGTTTAAACCAAGCAGTTGTGATGTGGGAGATAAATGAAGCTGTCTGCTCCTGTAAAGATTTACAGTCTTGGAAATCTTGTACAGGATTGCTGTAATTCAGAACTGACTCCATGGCACACAACCGGCTCCACCACCAGCATTCAGAGCTGCTACTATCCAGTTACACTTGGAATCATGTGGTTTCATTTGCATGTGCTACAGCTCTGCAATGTTGTTTTCCTTGCTGTCAATGTTTCACAAAGCCAGCAGTTCAAACCTATCAGCTGCTCCTCAGAAACCCCATACAGGGTCACTATGAGTCTGAACAGACTCTACAACAATTTACAACTACAGTATCGTTGATTTTGTGAATTTTTCTGGTGTTTTAACTATAATATTGTGGTAATTAGTATTTGTTACCTATAGCAATAACTTTTTTGAGGATGAAGTCATAATTAAAAGAAAAGGAGTAAAAGTTTAAGAAAGGCTTGCCTTCAATTATTCATTACTACTAATGTAATTCAATGTTGAAAGAGAGATTTTTGCCAAACCATTTTTTTGTTAGTATTCATATGTTGTTGTTGTTGTTGTTGCCATACAGCCAGTCCCAACACATAGTGACCTTGTATAGGGTTTCAGAGGCTTTAAATCTTGTTGGGAGCAGAAAACCTCATCTTTCTCCCATGTGGTGGCTGGTGAGCTGGAAACGTGGACCTTGTGGTTTGCAGTCCAGTGCTTACCTTAAGAAAAATAACCTTTAAGAATTTACAACTATATCACATATTCTATGAATAAATTTAATAGTAAACATTACTAAGGAATCTACATGGAATGTATGAGAGGAGGTCAACGTTACCACACTGGGTGACAACAATCCTCCTACAACACTGGTTAGGGGTATGTGGGAACTTGGGTTAGTCATTAACACATACCCAAAATGGAAGCTGTTTAATGGAGGATAACTCATTTGTTCTTGGGTAGGTAGCTGTAGGATCAGTTTCATGAACTGAAATTTCTTCTTAATATGTGAATTTCTCACTTGCAATATGTTGTTAAGTACCGTTGAGTCAATTCTGACTCATAGGGAACCTGAATAGGGATCCCAGGAGTACCTGGTGAGTTTGAACCACCAACCCTGTGGTTCAAAAGACCTTTCAGTCCAATGCTTATCCTACAGCAACACACCATGACTCCACAGCAAGTTAACGCTTTGGCTCACAAGATAAACGCAATAGTGTTTCTATCTGTAAAATTTAAATGTAGTACATCTGTCTATAAGTAGTTAAATGCATATTATTTCATTTCAATTAAAGGTAAGCAGACTTTTTTGGTCATGTCCAAAATAGTAATTCTTTGAAACATTATTATTAACATTAGTATTTGCAGATGGCTCAAATTACCATCAGAACTTTATTATAATTGTTAATAATGCATAAAGTTGAAATAGGGATTGACTAGTTGACTATTGTAATATATAATTAATCTAAAATAATGTATGTTTTCCCTGATTCATTTAGCCTTTAAGATGTAAGAGGATTTAAGCAAATAATGTCATCCCTTTGCTGCCAGAGTATAGATATTACAGAAAATATTTTTAATGAAATTAATGACTCTTGCATATGAGGAATAAGATAGACAATGCAATTAGATTATAAACTAAAAGTATTTAGAAATTTTAGACAGACATTTCATTTATAATTTCAGTGGTTAGATACATATACCAAAACATTTATAAATAATGTTGCATGTACATACTTACAACAAATAAGATATGAAAAAACAGTAAGAACTGGAAACCGTAGAGTTTATTTCTTTGACTATCTTTGAAAGTCAGATTTAAAAACCCTCCTGTTTTGGAAATATCATTGCATAAAAGCAAGTCTTCAATAAAAGCATATAAAGATAGATTTCTAGGCTCTAATCCTTTGTTCCCACTAAAAATAGCTTTTAGGACTGCATGACATTAACCATCCTATCTTCCAAATACAATAGAATATTTAATGATCTTACACTGTATTCTAGAAAATAGACTTTGTTCTCTCTCTCAGTTTCCCTCTCTCCTCCCTCCTGACTTCCACCTCCCCCTTTTTGGTATTTTGCCAGAAGCTGTCTGCTTCTTTCCTGGAGTCCGGTAATTGAAGGTAATTTTGTAGAAGATGGTTTCAATTACCTAAAGCCAGTGGAATGTTTAACTGCCCCTTGCTATTGGTTAACTTGTTTAGGTTGGGATTTCAGATGACTTTAGATTACATGCAACCAGATGTTATTTGCTTTGGTAATTTTTTTAAACAAAATTTGTATGAGGGAGTGGCATTTGCTACCATATTTAGGTGACCTTCCCTCAAATTTTATAGAACTGTGTGCTGTTGGGGTAAACTTGTTGATTACAACCACTCATCCTCCAACTATGAGGTATATGTACTGTTTACACTAACAAAGATGGTCTCAACTTCCTCTTTATAATATATGATACAGATCAGCAAAGCATATTTCTCATAAAGACATTTTTGTCTGCAATCTAGTGGGAGATTATAAAATTATAAAAATTCATGGGTGTTCATATTGTACCTAACCTTCACAGATTTACTGTCATGCTGCCTGGATAATAGAAAATAAATGTTGTGATATATAAGAAAGAAAAAATCTGAACCAATAAAAGTCACCTGTAAAACAACAACTAAGTGATTTAGTCTGTAGACAATTGAAGACTTATTTCCTGAACTGACAGCTTATGTGAAAGCTCAGTAAGATATATTATTTGTACGGGTTGAACTTTAAAATCTGAAAGGCTAAAAACACAAATCTTAACTTAGAAAACAGATAAATTAGAGTGTAATTAATCTTTAGGTAAGAATTATTTGCCTTATCAAACAATGCAGCATACACTTAAAAAATGTTTTCAAAAACCAAGTTGACTTTCTAAAGTGGTTAAAATGTGACTTAACTTTCAAAGTTTAGATTGCATGTGTATTTTCAGAAAAATAAAACAATTTTATTGAGTCTTCAAAAGGCATTAGGTAGGATTTTCCTCATCTATAGGGAGTCCTGGTGTGGTGCTGTTGCATAAGCACTAGACTACTAACCTCAAGGTTAGCAGACAGAGTTCCTATGCAGGGTTGCTTTGAGTTGAAACTAACTCAACAACACTTACTAACAGCAGTATCTTTATAAATAAGGATCTCTGGTGGCACTGTAGAATAAACACTGGACTACTAATGATAAGAGCTCTGTTGGAAAAAGATGACTATCTGATCCCGTAAAGATTACAGTCAGCATCTCTATGCAGGGTCATTAGGAATCTAAATCGACTGGATAGCTGTGGGTTTGTTTTTGTGTTTTATAGTTACATATAATATGTTAATATATATCTATAGATAGGTTGTTGTTGTTGTTGTTAAGTACCATGGAGTCGGTTCCGACTCATACTGACCCTGCGCAGAGTTTCTGAGGCTGCAGATCTTTAAGGGAGCAGAACTCCTCGTCTTTCTCCGGCAGAGCTGCTGGTAGTTTCAAACTGCTGACCTTAAGGTTGGCAGCCTGACTCGTACCCACTACGCTACCAGAGATAGGTAGCTGTGTGTTAATGCACTGGACTTCAAGGTCAGTTTGAACCACAAGCTTAGTGGTTCAAACTCACCAACTTCTCAAAATGCTATACAGGGTAGTTATGGGTCAAAATGGACTAGATGGCACTTAACAACAATAAGATAGATGTAGATACCAATGAAAGGATCTGGGGTCTTCTGCACTGGAAGAAATATTGCCTAACAGGAGCCTTGACCTTCAATGGATATGTTGTCGTTAAGTGCTGTTGAGTTGGTTCCGAATAATAGCAAACCTGTATAGAGTTTCTGAGGAACAGCTGGTAGGTTTGAAGCACTGACCTTATGGTTAAAAGTGCTTATCCTGTAGTGCCACACCAGGACTCCAAGGATACAGCCACTATCAAAGTCATGGCCAAAGAGGGGAGGATGGGCTAGGAGAGAAAAGAATATCTTGACTTCTCTTTTCACCACCTGTTCTCCTGCCAGGGTCTTCCATTGCACTCATCTAACCATAAGCCAGAAGGCAAGGGAGTCAGTTGAAGCAGTTGTAAGGGTCAATCTGTAGAAACAGAGTAGGGAAGGATAGACTGGAGATGGAGAAACAGACAAAAATCTAGCCCATCCTTATGTATCACCAGCCTTACCAAGCTTTCTCATGATTTGGATTTGTTGAAAAATTGCTATTGACTCAATTGTTTGACCACTAGTTTAGATTGTGATGTTTCTAGGCAGTAAATCTCCTTAGTAACCCAATAGCACAGTTTCTTGATAACTTAGACTTCATTGTTCTTTTTTGAAAATGAGAATTAGGATTATGAACCCAATATCTGATCACGATAGAAACACTACATCATAATATTTTCTTTTCAATATATTGCCTCTTAATAACCAAATTTATATGCAAAATACATTTAACAAATCAGTGTTCAGTTGTAAAATAATCTTGGACATCAAATATAAATTATAAATGATTATTTTCTTTTGGATCTTATCTATCCTATATGTTGTTGTTGTTGTTAAGTGCCGTCGAGTCGGTTTTGACCCATAGCGACCCTGTACAGGGTTTCCGAGGGTGTAAATCTTTACTGGAGTAGAAAGCCTCATCTTTCTCCC
>NW_006408557.1:1803232-1818795 GCF_000296735.1 Chrysochloris asiatica
CATCAGTGTTACATTCAACAAATCATATACTTTGCTTCATTACATGGTTGCAATTCCCTCAAAGTACAGAATTTACCTGTATTCACTTAACTATTGCATTCTTCCTTGTCTCCTGCTACCATCATGCATTGTTTCTTTTATCAAGAAAACTTTTTTTCTAATGTTTTACAACCTTGGTTTAATACATTTCTCAGATCTTAGTATGAATCTTCTGGATTTCTAATCGCAGGTTTTGTATTGTTTCAAAATTTGCATTTATTTTGTTTGTTTGTTCCTATAGGGTTTTCCTGAATTCTTTTAAAATTTTCATCGTGTTCTCCTTGATTTCCTCAATCTTTCCACTGATCCTTTTAGAGTACCTAATTATAATTCTTCTGAATTCTTTTTCAGTTAGTTCAATTACCTTTTCTTCTTCAGAATCATTTTCTGGCTCTGCATCATGGTCATCTGTTTGAGCTATTCTCTCTTGTTTCTTGTCTCTGGAGCATTATAGGGTTGTATTTGTAAATACAAATCATGCAGTTGTTGGACCTGCAGGAGAGAAATTTTTGGTGGGTTACTGCAATTCAAGGAGCTCAGGAGGTGGTTGTAGAAGAGATATGACAGCAGATTGCCTGGTTCTAGGTGCACTTCCTAATAGCCTCAGTTTTATCTATGTTCAGGGCACTCAATCTGGAAATAGGTCCCAGGGACCTTTGATGGAGATATTTTCAGTGCTTGTTTGGACCCCAGGGCAGCTGGGGACTGGGTGACTGGTTAAATGTTTATCTGGTGGCTCTGCAGATTTTTAGCCAAGCCCTCTGAATCCCAACACCAAAGTGGCACACCAAAGAGGTACAGCCAGCCCTGTCTCACAGTGGTGTGGCTCCAAACTCCAGGAGAGCAGGAGCTATACTGTGGGTGGATGAGGGTGGTATTTTGCCACACCTTTAGTCATCTGGGGAGCGTGAGAAAAAAGAAGAAATCACACCTTTCCTTTAACCTATGTGAATTTGCTCTGCCAGGCCACTCTCAACCACTAAAACTGTTCATAAGATGGTTGAGCCATATCTAGCCCGCTGTTCACCTTTTAGTGTCCCTCTTTTGTCATCCCTACTCTGACTTTCCTCCCAGCAAGCACTCCATCCACCTTTCTAGCTTTTCTTTTTGAAGTTGCAGGTGCCAAGATTTTCATCTTTGTCTGCTTTATTTTATATCTCCAGGTCTGAGATATTTACAGCCTTACATGCATATACAAGAAATTAAATAAAAACTGCAAATCAATTATTTAACCATAAATTCAAGAAAAATTGTAGCAAAAGTATAAGAAAGAAAACAATGAAAATAAGAGTAGAAATCAGTGGAATTGAAACCAAACTTATGACAGAGAAAATTAACACAGCAGGAGCTGGTTCTATAATAGAATATAGCATTGCAAATCTCTACCAAGATTCATACCAAAAAAAGAGAGCGAGAACATGTGTGCAAATGACCAGTATCAGCAATTATGGCAAATCTTACAAAACATTCTTAAAAACAAATGAATTTTATGGATAAAAACATGCCAATAAATTTGAAAATTTCAAGCATTTTCACAAGTGGTTTTGACTTTTAAAAAAATGAGTATTTGTGTATCTTTTTAAGAAACTGAAACCATAATATAAAACCTGTCCACTAAGAAAACCCCAGTCTACATGCCATCATAGATGAGTTTTTCCAAACATTTAAAGCAGAAATTTACTTTTTTATAAAATTTCCTAAAAAATAGGCAAAGAGAGAATATTTCCCAATTCATTTTAAAAGGTTGGCAAAACTTAACAATAATTTTGTATGAAAGGCATATTTTAGGCCAGTCCCTTTTGTGAAGGAAGATTTAAAAATCCTATATGGAATTTTGTCACATATACTCCTGAAAACATAAAAAAGAATACTAAAGTTGAATTTTTCTAGGAGTTATCCTGGAAACAATTCCTAGAAATGTCTTAGGAATTCATTTACAAATGAACTAATATAATTAACAACATCAACAAAAGAGAAAAAATAACTTTTTAATAGACATAGAAGAAAGTATTCAATACAATTTAGTAGCATTCACATACATACAAATAAAACTTTTAGCATACTAGAATTAGACAAGCACTTTCTTAGTCTGATAAAACTATCTACCAAAACCAAAAATCATCATATTTAATGGTAAAATATTAAGATTTTTCTTAATATTGGAAATGAGACAGGATTTCTACTATCACCATTTGTATTTAGTATTGTACTGGCTGTCTCAGTAAGACAAGAAAAAGAACTAAAATGTGTAAGAATTAAAAGGGAAAAAATAAAAATTATTACAGAAAGTCCCCAGGTTACAGATGTCCAATTTACAGACAACTTGTCCTTGCTATGCCTGAAGCTTTTAAAAACTTGAAAAGGCTTAGAACCATTTCTTGTAGTAATGTAAAGCTAAATAGGAACTGAATACACCTGTTCTGACTTACATACAGATTTAATTTAAAGACACACTTAGGAATAGATCTCATTCATAACCCAGGGACTGCCTATATTCATCCACAAATAACCTGCTTATGTTTGTAGAAAATCCATGTGAATCTACAGATGGATTATTAGATGAATTTAACAATGTTTTGAAGTTGAATACAAGGTCAGTATAAAGAAGCCAATAGTATTCTTATATGCCTATAACAAACTAGAGGAGCGCAGTGGCTTCATATGATAAATGCTGGAGTGCAAACCACAAGGTCCATGGTTCAAGCCCACCATCTGCTCCATGGGAGAAAGATGAGAGTTTCTGCCCCCTCAAAGACTTAAAGCCTCGGAAACTCTATACAGGGTCGCTATGAGTCTGAACCAACTCCATGGCACTTAGCAACAACAACAACATTATAAACTATGAGACACTAAAATGCTAAGCAGATGAAATTTATTAGATATATATTTACCACAGTTAAGCAAAAAGTGTGCTTGAAATAAATGTGATTTAAATCATCTTCAGAAAATATCAGGAATAAGTTTAGTAGAAGATACTGTGAGAAATTAAATTAGACATGAATTAATGGAGAGATAAGCCAGGTTATTGCTGTTATTGTTGTTAAGTGCCATTGAGTCTTTTCTGACCCATAGCAACCCTATATATGGTTTCCAAGGAGGAGCTGGTGAGCTTGAACCACCGGTCTTACAGTTCAAATGACTTAGCAGTCTGACGCATTAGCCCACAGCACCACAATAATACTGATTATTAAAAATTATAAAGATACGTTATTTCCAAGCTATGTTTGTTGCTGTTGTTAAGGGCCGTCAAGTTGGTTCAGACTCATAGATATGGTTTCCAAGGAGTGACTGATGAATTTGAACTACCGACCTTGTGGTCCAATGCATTATCCCCACAGTGCCACACCAGGACTCTTTAGATTAATGCGATCAATATCCCAGCAAATGTGTGTGTGTTAGTATATAAGACAGCAAGTTTATTATGAAAAATAATATTGAAGCACAAGGACAAACAATTGCCAAGACAAGAAGACAGTCTTGAAGTACAACAGTTTTTGTGAGCCTGTTCTACCAAAAAATCAGTATCTATTATAAATGAGTAGTACAGAGCATAAGTGAAACTTCTGGTATTCTGGTGATGATCTATAACTTGGCCTCATGGGTAGATATATGGTATTAATTTTATAAAAATTAATCTAGATAGACAACATAAAGCCATCTATTTTGCTGTATGTGTTAAAAGGTATTGCTACTAGAGATCTACTTCATACATGCCTGAGTTTATTCCTGTGAGTTATTTGATGTCTGTTCCAGTCATGTCTTTGTAAATCCTACCAAATGACATTTTCCTGATGGATTTGAGTAAAAGAAGGTGGGAGATGATGCTGATGGATTATATGATTCATTGTGAGTGATTGCTAACGGGACTAATTGTAATTTTGCCATCCTGCTGGGTATAAAATGATCCATCTCAGGAGCAGAGTGGGGAATTTGACTACCATCATGAAGGAAGAGCCAGAAGTAAAGTGCATCCTTTGGACCTCAAGAAATGTTTGCATTGAATCTCCTTAAGCCAGGGACAGAAAAGTGTGACACCAGCAGAAAACAAGCAGAGCAACAGTAGCAGAACCAAAAGTAAGAGCACAAGACAGAGAGGTAGACTTCCTGATGAGCCAGTTGTAAGATCCAGAGTAAGAGAGCGTTGCTAAAACATTCTTGTATCTTGGTCTTAGATCTTGCCCCCAAGGAAAAAGGGTGATGACTTGAGTCACACCCTCTAGTCAGGTGCTTGTGTGCATCCCTAATCCTTGTTGTTGTTAAGTGCCGATGAATTGGTACCGACCCATAGCGACCCTGTATAGGGTTTCCAAAGAGCAGCTGGTGAGTTTGAACCTCTGACCTTGCAGTTCAAATGGCTTTTCAGTCTGACGCATTAACCCACAGTGCCACACCAGGATTCCTCTCTAACCTTTGGTTGGTTGGTTGGTTGGTTGGTTGGTTGTTTGTTTGGTTGTTTGTTTGTTTGGTTGGTTGGTTGGTTATATGCTGTGGAGTCGGTTCCGAATCATAGCGAACCTGCACAGGGTTTCCAAGGCTGGAAATGTTTACAGGAGCAGAAAGCCTCATCTTTCTCCCGAGGAACAGCTAGTAGTTTCGAACTTCTGAACTTGTGGTTAGCAGCCTGATTCATAACCAGTACACTACTGGAGCAACATGCCTCTGGCTAGGTTTGAACTTTAGTTTTTCGGTTCACAGTTGAGAGAGTCCAACTATATCACCATCGAACAGTGTTTCCTTGTCACCTGGTGCATTTTTGTTGTTAGCTGTTGTGGAGTTAGCTTCCTACTCATGGTGACCCCATACACAACTGAACAAAATACTATCTGCTCCTTGCTCACCCCCATAATCATTTGCAGATTTGATTGTTTTCATTGGCTTCTCTTTCTAGTTTATTTTAGTCTGGAAGAGATTATGGTTGTATATGAGTTACATTGGCCAGAGATCATGTTCTTGTTTCCCTGTGGAAACTAGAATTCTAACACTGACCTACCACTGCCCTCACCTGGTATATACTAAGACTGATATTAGACATGGGATGGGGAAAAATAGCTAGGTTTAATGTGGATACAAATGAAAATGCCTACAAGGGACCAGAAGGAGCTCTGGTAGCATAGTGATGACAAGTTGGGCTGCTAACCTCAGGGTCAGCAGTTTGAAACTACCAGCTATTCTGCAGAAGACAGATAAGACTTTCTGCTCCCTTAAAGACTTACAACCTCGGAAACCCTATGCAGGGCCGCTATGAATTGGAACACCACCCCCAGGTACCACAGAGAGAGAAACTCTAAATGAGTATAGTGGAAATGGTTTAAGAAAAACAACAAGGAAAATGCCATGGTAAATGGGACTTGATTGTTTGCCTCTGTGCCAGGAAGACTTTGTGGCTATGAGTACAGTCCAACTTATGGTGACTTTATAGGGAAGAGTGGAGCTGCCTAAGAGAATTTCCAAAGTTCAAATTTCGTGTAATCATATTGCTACAGGTTTCTCCTGTGGGACACCTTTGAACGTCTGGCCTTTCTGTTAATTGCTGACCTCTTAACCACTGCACCAATATGGCTCCTTCTGAAGACAATAAGAAACAGTATTAAACTGGAACCTTCTATAAGGGATAAGTCCTAATCAGCTCCAGCCGATTATATCCACATGGGAATTGGGGCACACTGCTATCACATCTTGATTTTTCAAGAGAACCCTGAAATATCTCTCCTCAAAAAAAAATATGAAAATAATTCTAAGGCTTGTTCTGGTATGGACATGACACCTTCAGCCTTCTAATATTGTCTGGGAAATAGAACACCTGATTAGTATAATAAGATTATGAAAAAATACTTGATACTGTATGTGTGCATGTTTTAACTCACTCATATAAAATCACCATTCATCAAGAACCTTCTAAGCTCCATGCCTGTTGTGAGTTACTAGGGCTGCAAAGATGAACAAGGATGTGTCCTATTATTAAGAAGGCCCTGGTCTGGGAGAAGATGGCCTAGTCAAGCTACCATTAGAATCTACCAATAATAAGGACAATTAGGATGGCAGAATTTCAAAAGATGAGGTTTTGTTAAACATTAATTTTTTTAAAGGCTAGTGGGACGATTTCTTGGGAAATAATAAACCTATCCTTATGTTATATAAGGAATCCTGGTGTGGCACTGTAGGACAAGCGCTGAACTGCAAGGTCAGTTTGAACTGTAAGATCAGTAGTTCAAACACAACAGCCACTCCTTGGAAACACTATATAGGGTTTCTATGAATCAGAACTGAACTAATAGCACTTAACAACAACATATTGTCACTGGTATCTGGGCTGCATTTTAACCAAGTCATAAAATATAAAACCAAGCTATAAAACTACCTCACAGTCAACTTCCAAAAAATTGTAAAATTGATCAAAGATCTTTTATTAACAGTTTCAAAATCCTATATAAACATACCTTTAATTACACTAACTATGCTGAGTTTTTTTTTATTATTATTATTATTATTATAAATAGCTGTATTACATAATGTTGTTGTTAAGTGCCCTCAAGTCAGTTCGGACTCACAGCAACCTTTTATAGGGTGTCCAAGGAGTTCCTCATAGGTTTGAATCGCTGACCTTGTAGTTGTTGTTAAGTGCCGTCGAGTTGGTTCTGACCCATAGTGACCCTGTATAGGGTTTCTGAGGGTGTAAATCTTTACGGGAGTAGAAAGCCTCATCTTTCTCCCACGGAGCAGCTGGTAGTTTCGAACCGCTGACCTTAAGGTCGCAATCCAATTCGTAACCACTACGCTACCAGAGCTCCTTAGTAGTTAGCAGCGTATAATGCTTATCCGACAGTGCCACACCAGGATTCTGATTTACACAATAGCTTTCTATAAGTAGTAACACACACACATTTATCCACATAGCATTTTATTTATTTTATTACTAAAGACAATCTTACTGTAACTATAAGTTAAAGAAGAGTGACAATCGCTTGTTTTTCTACTTGCAACTGGTACAGCCATGAAGCAGGCACACAAATGAATAAATTGCCTTCACTTCTAAAATTGTTTGGTTGTGATAAAAATGGAACCTATAGAATTATATTGTATAAGGAATCTTGGTGTGGCACTGTAGGACAAGCACTGAGCCACAAGATCAGTTTGGACTGTAAGGTCAGTGGTTCAAACCTACCAGCCACTCTGGGAATTCTGAGTGAATTACTGTTCAGGTGTCTGTTTATTGTTAAAATATGCTTTATTCACCAATGTAACCTGTAAAGATACAAGCACTCAATTTCTGTGAATATACTTATTCACTATAGTGTGGAAGAATTTGTAGACTTGGAGGAGAGAGCATTTGATTCCTAAATGTCTTCAGATCTTTCCTTTAGGCAGTTTCCCCCCAAATTATAATATTGTGGAAAGAAAGGAGGAAGTTGATGATTGCTTTCTTAAAATTATTTTGTGTTTCTAGGTGGAAGTACATTGTATTTATTTGTGATAAAGATCTAGATATGAATGATGTAATGAAATGTATGTTCAGCTAATGAGATGGGAAGTTCCAAAGACCTCTTGGCTGTTTTGCTAAAGAAACTAGGTACTGGCAAACATAAAAACAATTGTTGAGAAACCTTCTGTCAAAAACAAACTCTTTAGTATCTTACGGCAGGTGTTATTGACAAAAAGAGGAGACTGGAATTTCTTATAACTGTGGTTGGCTTTCAGGAATACAATTTTTTGTTTGTCTTTCATCATCATAATAATATGGTAATGATTAAACTTAGCTGGAAAAGCCCAAGGTGTTTGTTTCATGGGAACTTCCAAGTGTCTTTGGTGTACAGACTTGTCCAAATGGGAATTTGTGAGTTCACCAACAGTAAACTCCAGTGCATCTTATATGGTCAAGGAATAACATGTTCTACTTTAATGAAATATTCTTGTTGAGTGCTGTTGGGCATGTCAAACAGTTTAATTTTAAAAGCATAAATTTTGGTTAGCGTTAAAGTGTACTCACTACATTTGGCTTAAAACTTGCTTTCATGCAGTGGTTGAAGTTTTTCTCCTTCATACCCCATGCTGCCTCTCTTCTACCTTTGGATGCTTTCCTAATTTTGGACCATCCCAGTCCTAAAGGAATCCTAGAATTTTTGTTTTTTTTAGTGGAACTACTCTTTCAGTGTCTGTCATTTCAGGATTGTTCTGGAACTGGCTGGTTCCTTGAAGCAGTTTGATCTACAGTGTAACAAGTTGATAATGTTTTAACATATTGACCCTCACTGAGCAACATTTGGTTTAAAGAGTCTGATTTTGCCTCTTAAGACTTGATTAGAGTAAAGTAATTTGAATCATACAATTACCATAACCTTTTGTAAATCAGAGATTTTATATAATCTCAAAAGAACCAACAGATCTGTATTGGAAGAAGTGCAGTCAGAGTGCTCTTTCGAGTCCAGGATGGCCAAACTTCATCTCTCATACTTCAGACATATTGTCAGGAGGGACCAGTCGCTGGAGAAGGATATCGTGTATGATAAGATGGAGGGTCAGAGAAAAAGAGGAAGACCCCCTGCGAGATGGATTGGTCAAGTGGCAGCATCAATGGGCTCAAGTGTGACAATAATAGTGAAGTTGGCCCAGGATTGGGCAGTGTTTCGTTCTGCTGTGCATAAGGTCTCTATGAGTTGGTACCGACTTGATGGCACCTAACAACAACAACAACAAGTCTATGTTATCCATCTCTATCAGTATAATGGTTGCATGTATTGAATGCATATTATTATGCTTACATTATACTTTACATGAATTATCTTCAATCCTTATTAAAAATGAACAAATAAAACAAAATTTGAAACAAGCAAATAAACAAGCAAACTGCAAGATTTAAAAGTAATCTTTATAACAAAGTCGAAGGTTCATGAACGTGGCACAGGACATTTCTTTGAGTTGTATATAAGGTTGTTAAGTCAGATCTGACTTGATGGCAGCTGCCAATAACAACAACGAAGTGAAAAACTATGACCACAGCCTTTTAATCCCCCTGGAAAATGTCTGCCTTTTCTGCCTTGTGGTTCCTGTAGCTGATTTGGGGCTGGGTGGTAACTTATGAATATGTCTGGATATTTTCCTCACACCTGTTGAGATATGTGGGAGTCCTGGTTTGGTGCTGTGGGTTAATGTGCCAGATTGCAAGGTTGGTTTGAATCACAAGGTCAGCAGTTCAAGCTCACCAACCACTCTTTGGAAACCCTATACAGGGTCACTGTGAGTTGGAACTGACTCAACAACAACAACAACAATTGAGGTATATACTTAGTATGGGTCAGTTAACTCCAAATCTGTTTATGCCAATGGTAATTGAAGAATTTGATTCCACATTATACAAACAAAAAGACAGTTGTTTCTATGAATATAAAATCAAATGCTTTGGATAATTCTGATACAAGTAAATTGCTTTTAAAAAATAAAAGTGTTATCAAGTTAGGTGTGGGTAAGATTCCTGTAGAAGATTAAAGGAAATCAGAAAAATATTAGGGAATGGCTATTGAGATGGCTTTGTCATGTTGTTTGCTCTTGTTAAACTTTGAAGAGGCTAGAAATCATAATGATGCATATGAATGAGGAGAGTGCAAGAAAGAGAACATGGAATTCTAACTAATAAACCCTATTTCTGGTCAGGGTTCAGGTGCAGGAAACATAACCCATGTCACATATTTTAAGTTGAAAGGAATGTAATATAACTAATTAGCTACTTACCAGACAGGACGACACTCAGAATGACACTTAGGAACTGGCTCACTAGGGTAGTTGTCATTTCTACAGGACCATCACTTGTTGTTGGGTGGACTCAAGTTGATTCCAGCTCATGGTGACCCATGTGTGCAGAGTAGAATTGCTCCTCGTGTTTTAAGGATTTGACCTTCCAGAAGCAGATCACTAGCCTTGGCTTTCCAGATGCCTCTGAGTAGGTTCAAACCTCCCACCATTATACTAGCAACCAAGCACTTAACTAATTGTGCCACTCTTCACACGTCCCATGATAATCTATTTGTTCTTGGGAATGCTGTTGCAGGAGAGTCCCATAATTCTAGAACTGTATTTGCCAACCTAAAACAGTCAAAGATTCCCTTTCTCATTCCAAACACTTATGTTTGTTGTTGTTGATAAGTGCCGTCATGTTGGTTCTGACTCATAGCAACCAACAACAAGTTGTTGTTGTTGTTAGGTGCCATCTAGTAGGTACAGACTCATAGCAAATGTATGTACAACGAAACAAACCCTTCCTGGTCCTGCACCCACCTCACAATTTTTGCTAGGCTTCAGCACATTGTTGCTGCCACTGTGCCAATCAATCTCATTGGGGATCTTCCTCTTTTTCACTGACGCTTCGCTTTACCAAACATGATGTCCTCCAGGGACTAGACCCTTCTGATAATACATCCAAAATATGAGTGAAGAAGTCTGGCCATTCTGGTTTCTAGCTTCTGATAATACATCCAAAATATGAGTGAAGAAGTCTGGCCATTCTGGTTTCTAGGGAGTGTTTTGACTGTACTTCTAACACAATTTTTTTTGTTGTTATTTTTGCAGTCTAGGGTGCTTTTATTCTTCTTCTCCCAAACCATAGCTCAAATGCATCAATTCTTATATAGTCTTCTTTATTCTTTGTCCAACTTTCACATGCATATGAGGTTATTGAAAATACCATGGCTTTGGTCAGTCAGGTGCAACTTAGACTTCAGACTGACATCTTTGCTCTTGAACACATTAAAGAGGTCTGGTACAGCAGATTTGTCTAAAGCAGTAGGTCATTTGATGTCTTGTATCATCTGCATATTGCAGGTTGTTAAGGAGTCTTCCTTCAATCCAGATGCCACAGTTCTTATATAATCCAGCTACTCAAATTATTTGCTCAGCATAGAGACTGAATAAGTATGGGGAAAGAATACAACTTTGGCACATACCTTTCCTAATTGTAACCCATTCAGTGTTCCCTTGTTTCATTCAAACAACTGCCTTTTAGTGTTCTGGAATACTCATTCTCTGTTAGGTTGTCGATAGTTGTCATGATCCATAAAATCGAAACCCTTTGCATAGTCAATAAAGCCCAGGTAAACATCTTTTTGTTATTCTTTGCTTTCAGCCGAGAATAATCTGACGCCAGCAATGATATCCCTCATTCCATATTGTTGTCTGAATCTGGCTTTAACTTCTGGCACTTCCCTGTCAATATACTGTTACAGCTGTTTTTTAATTATCTATAGCAAAATTTTACTTGCATGTGATGTAATATTTTCTGATGCTTTCACATTCTCTTGGGTCACCTCTCTTTGGAATTGATGCAATATGGATCTCTTCCAGTCAGTTGGCCAGGTAGCTGTCTTCCAAATTTCTTGACATTGATGGGTGAGTCCTTTCAGTTTTGCATCAGTTTGTTCAAAGATTTCAATTTGTATTCTCTCAATTCCAGGTGCGTTGTTCTTCATCAATGCCTTCAATATACCTTCGTATTTCTTAATTTGGTATCATTGGTACTTGATCATATGCTACTTCTTGAAATTGTTGGACATAGTTCATTTCTTTTTGCTTCCATCTTCTTTTGATGCTTTCTGCAACATTCAATACTTTGCCCATAGAATCCTTCAATATTCAAGTTGTGGCTTGAATTCTTTTCTTCAGTTACCTCAGTTTGAGAACTGCTGAGTGTGTTCTTCCTTTTTGGTTTTCTAACTCCAGGTCTTTGCACATTTCATTATCATGTTGACTTTGTCTTCTCTAGATGCCCATTGAAATTTTCTGCTCAGTTATTTTACTTCTTTATTTCTTTCATTTGCTATAGCATCATATATTCTTCAGATGATCTCTAAATTCAGGTGAAATATGTTCAAGGTCATACTTTGGCTCTGTTGGACTTGTTTTAACTTTCCTTAGCTTCAGCCTGAACTTACATATAAGCAACTGATGGTCTGTTCCACAGTCTGCCCCCAGGACTGGTTTTGGCTGATGTTATGGAGTTTTTCATGGTCTCTTTCCACAGATGTAGTCAATTTGATTTCTGTGTGTTCCATATGGTGATTTTCATGAGTATGGTGGTTGGTGGTTATGTGCCGTGAGTCGGTTCCGACTCATAGCAACCCTATACAGGGTTTCCGAGGCTGTAAATCTTTACAGGAGCAGAAAGCCTCATCTTTCTCCCACAGAACAGCTGATAGTTTCAAACTGCTGACTCTGAAGTTAGCAGCCCGAATTGAAACCAATACGCTACCAGAGCTGTTTGATGAGTATAATTATCTTTTATGTTGTTTAAAAAATGTATTCATAGTGAACAAATCATTATTTTTGCACAATTTTATCATGTGGTCTCTAGCATTGTTTCTATCACCAAGACCATATTTTCCAGCGACTGATCCTACCTCTTTGTTTCAAACTTTTGCATTCCAATTTCCAGTAATTATCAGTACATCTTGATTGCATGGTTGATCAATTTCAGACTGAAGAAGTTGATAGAATTCTTCAATTTCATCATTGCTAGCTTTATTGGTTGATGCATAAATTTGAGTAATAGTTTATTAACTGGTCTTCTTTGTTGTTGTTGTTGTTGTTGTTGTTAGGTGCCATCGAGTCGGTACTGATTCATAGCGACCCTATGCACGACAGAGTGAAACACTGCCTGATCCTAGGCCAACCTCACAATTGTTGCCACACTTGAGCCCATTGATGCTGCCATTTTTCCAATCCATCTCACTGGGGGTCTTCCTCTTTTTCTCTGACCCTCCACCCTACCAAACATGATATCCTTCTCCAGAGACTGGTTCCTCCTGACAATATGTGTGAAGTATGAGAGACAAAGTTTGGCTATCCTGGCCTCCAAGGAGCACTCTGACTGCACTTCTTCCAACACAGATCTGCTGGTTCTTTGGGAAGCTCATGGCACTTTCAATATTTTCCTCCAACACCATAACTCAAAAGCATCAATTCTTCTATGGTTTTCCTTATTCACTGTCCAGCTTTTGCATGCATATTAGGTTATTGAAAATACCATGGCTTGGGTCAGGTGCACCTTAGTCCTCAAGCTGACATCTTTGCTCTTCAACACTTAAAAAACGTCTTGTGCAGCAGACTTGCCTAATGCAATACGTCCTTTGATTTCTTGACTGCTGCTTCCATGAGTGTTGATAGTTGATCCAATAGGAACGAAGTCCTTGACAACTTCAATCTTTTCTCCATTAATAAGAATGTTGTTTATTGGTCCAGTGGTGAGGATTTTTGTTCTCTTTACATTGAGATGCAAGAGGAATGGTGTTGCATTCATTGTCAAAAAGAACATATCCAGATCAGCCATGAAGGTACAATGCTATCTGTGATAGACTAATATCCATGTGCCTACAGAGAAGACCAGTTAATACCACTATTATTCAAATTTATTCACCAACCACTAAAGTCAGTGAGGATGAAATGGAAGAATTCTACCAACTTCTTCAATCTGAAATTGATCAAACATGCAATCAAACTGTATTGATCATTAGTATGGTGATTGGAATGTAAAGGTTGGGAGCAAAAAGGAAGGGTGAGTAGTTGGAAAATATAGCCTTGGTCTTCTTTGTGGATATATGGCTATTCTGTCATAACAGCATTGTACATCAAGACAGATAATGAAATGTTCTTTGTGATGATGAACGCTATACCATTCCACTTCAGTTTGTCATAGTAAACTATGTGATTGTCAGATTGTAAATGGCCAATACCAGTCCATTTCAATTTACTAATGCCTAGGATATCAATGTTTATGGGTTCCTTTCATTTTTTTGCAACTTCCAATTTTCCTACATTCTTATTTCAAACTTTCCATGTTCTGATTATTAATGGATCTTTCTCTTCATTTTGAGTTGTGCCCTGTCAGCAAATGAGGATCTTGAAGGCTTACTCCATTCACAGGATCACAGACAGCTCTACTTTGAGAATGTTTTGAGTGCCTTCCAATCTGGGTGGCTTATCTTCCTGGACTACATCTGACAATATTCTTTTGCTCTTCATCATGTTTCAGTATTCAATAATCTGGTGCTATCTGACAGTATTCCACTGCTATTCATAAGACTTTAATTGACTAAATATCATAAAGTAGTCCATCTCTCCTTCTTCCTAGTCTGTCTTAGTCTGGAATTTCAGTTGAAACCAGTCCATTGTTGGTGACCCTGCCGGTGTTTAAAATACTGGTGGCATAGCTTCCAGTACCACAGCAACACATAAGCCATCACAGTATGAAAAACTGACAGATGAGTGGTGGTTTCTTTGTACAGGTCTTATGTTTTTCTGATCAGATTTATTCCTAAGTATCACACATCTTTTTGGGTGGCTGTTGGAAATGTTATTGTTTTCCTGATTTCCTTTTCACGGCTCTTTTTATTAGTGGTAAGGAATCTAGCAGGCTTTTTAAATGTTGATCTTTTGACCTACCAATTTGCTGAATCTTTCAATAGGCTCTAATAATTTTCTTACTGTGTCCTTGGGATTTTCTATGTCTGGACCATATCATTTGAAAATACAGAGTTATTCTTTGCCAATATGGATATCTTTCATTTCCCTTTTGTGCCTTCTAGTTCCGGTGAAGACTTCCAACACTATACTAAATAGGAGCGGGGATAAACAGTATCTTTTTCTGGTTACCTTTAGAAGTAGGAATCCTTTCCATTTCTTTCCATTGAGAGTAATGTTGGTTGTTGGTTTTGTATATGTTTTCTTAATTATGATGGGAAATTTCCCTTTCATTCCAATTTTGTTGAGTTTTTAAAATCAGGTTGTTGTAGTGTTGTGAAATGCCATTGAATCGGTTCCAACCCATAGTGACCCTGTGTAGGGTTTCTAAGGAGCAACTGATGAGTTTGAACCCTAATTTTGTGGTTCAAACCAACTTTGCAGTACAGAGCATTAACCCACAGTGCCACACCAGGACTCCTTTTAATCATTAATTTTGTCAAATGCTTTTTCTGCATCAATAGATACATTCTTGTTGCTCTTTTCTTTTGATTTATTTATGTGGTGGATTACAATGATTACCTTTCTAATAATGAACCGTCCTTGCACACCTGATATGAATCCCACTTGCCTATTAAGTATTGGTTTTTGCCATATTGCTGGGTTCTATTGGCTAAGATAGTGTTGAAAATTTTTGCATCTATGTTCCTAAGAGATAATGTTCTTTAAGTTTCTTTTCTAGTGAAGTCTTTGTTTTTGACATCAGGGTTGTATAAGGGTTTTGACAAGCAGGGTTGTACTTGTTTCATAAAATGAATTTGGAGATTTCCATCCTCTTCTCTATTCTGGAATAGTTTTAGTAGAAATGATGCAATCTCTTCTCTGAACATTTGGTAAAATTCACCAAAGCCACCTGAGTCTGAACTTTTTTTGTTGGGAGTTTTTGGGTTCTTTTTTTGTTTTTTCAACTTTTTATTGTGAACTGAGTGAAGGTTTGCAGAGAGATCATCACTTTTAGATTCAACAAATCGTATACTTTGCTTCATTTGTTGTTGTTGTTGTTAAGTGCCGTCGAGTTGGTTCCA
>NW_006408557.1:1819260-1828957 GCF_000296735.1 Chrysochloris asiatica
TTTCACTCAGCATAATGTCCTCAGTTTCAACCATGTTGTGAAGTATTTCACAGATTCATTATTTTTCTTCAACGCTGTGTAATATTCCATTGTGTGTATGTACCAAAGTTTGTTTAACCAGCCTTCTGTTGTTGGGTATATAACTGTCTCCATCTTTTTGCTATGTCTCTTGTAGATAGCATATTGAAGGATCTAGTTTTCTTATACATTCTGCTCCTATGTCTCTTGACTGGTACATTTAATCCATTTGTATTCAGTATAATTATCAATAGATATGAACTGATGACTGTAATTTTTCTGTGTGTGTTTTTTTTTGTGTGTGTGGTACTGATGGTTTCTTTGTTCAACATATGTTTTATGCTGAATTCATTTGTTGGTGTATTTTCTTTTCATTTCATTTCTATTGTATTAATTTTTACTAACTCTTTCTGATTTTCCTCTTTTCTTATTATGCTGTACAGGTGTATTATTTTTCTTTGAGGTTACCATGTAATTTGGTCATTTTTTTACCTGCTTAAAACAGTCTGTTTCATCTTGAAATCTACTTAACTTCCTTGCCATCTGGAAATTCTGTATCTACACTATTCCCACTTTTTGCTTTATAGTGGTCTTCATTATACGTTGATATCTTGGTTCCCTATTTTCAGTCTTGTAGCTTTGTTTTACTTTTAAATACTTCAATATCTAGCTTGAATTCTGGGTGTTGCTGTTAAGCATGGTAATTTTAGGTTGTTCTCTGATGTTGCTGGTTCTCAGTTCAAAGAACACAGTTTACCATTTTTTTTGTAAAGTTGGTCTGGTCATTACAAATGTCTTTAATTTATGTTTATCAGGAAATGTACTACTAATTTGACTGTCAGATATGTCATGCCATTGACTTCTTACCTGTATGGTTTCTGGTGAGAAATCCAAGCTTAGTCTCTATGGTTCTTCTTTACGGTATCTTTTCATTTTTTCTGAACTGCTCTCAGGATTCTTTCCTTGTCTTTGATTTTGGAAAAAAAAAATTGATTTGATATGTCTCGGTAATTTTCCTTTGGGATCTATGCTATTTAGAGTTCTTTCAGTTTCTCGTATTCTTATCTTCTCCTATCTCATGATGCTGGGGAAATTAGGGAAATTTTCTTCCAACAACTCTTCAATTTTCTCTGTAATTATTTTCCCCCCTTTTCTGGAATTCCAGTCACCCACATGTTGATCCTCTTCCTGGTGTCCTACATAACTTTTAGGCTTTCTTCAGACTTTTTCATTCTATTTTCTGATTATTCTTCTAGAATACTTATATTGAGAAATTTATCTTCAAGTTCACTAATCCATGCCTGTATTCTTTCAAATCATCTCCTTTTCCCTTTCAATATATTGTCATTCTGTTCTTGTAGTGTTTTTATGAATTCTTCCTAAATTTTTCTTGTGTTAACCTTGCTTTCCACGATCTTTCTGTCAATCTGTTGAAGGTACCAAAAGATCAGTCTTTTGAATTATTTTTCGGTTCCATTATTTTTTCACTCAAAAATAGTATCTGTCTCTGCATCTTGGTCTTTTATTTGAGTCATTCTCTCTTGTTTCTTTGTGTGAGCTAAAATTATCAGTTATCTCCTGGGCATTGTGGAGTTATCATATTTGTAAAAACAAACAGTGCAGTTGTTGGACCTGGATGGGGGAAATCCTTGGTGGGTTCCTGCAATTTAAGGAGCTGACGACATAGTTGTAGAAAGGATGTGACAGGAGAGGTCCTGGCCCTAGATGGTGTTCTTATTGACCTCTGTGTTACTGATGTTCAGAGCACTCATTCTGGAAGTAGTTCATGGGAGCCCTTGATGGAGCTGGTTTCAGTGTCTGTTAAGATCACAGGGAGTGTGGGGGCAGGGTCATTGGTTAAATGCTGGTCTGGTGGCTCTGCGGGTTTTGTAGGTCTAGAGCTGAACCATCTGAATCCTATCACCAAAGCAGCATACCAAACCAATGCAAATGGCCACCACCTCACATTGGCATGTCTCCCAATAGCTTGGCTCTTAATTCCCAGAGTCTGTGCTTGGAGTGGATGAGGGTGTGAGTTGGTCACACCTCTGGTCACCAGGGGAGTGTGGAAAAAAGGAGAAATCATACCTTTCCTGTTGACCCATGCATATCTGCTTTGACAGGCTACCTTCATCCACCAAAGCTGCTTACAAGATGTTCAGTCCCCGTTTGGTCTGTCATTGACCAGTCAGTTTCCCTCTCTTGCCATCCCTGCTTGGCCTTTCCTCCAAGCACGTACTCCATCAACCTCTATAATCTTTCTCCGGAAGTTCATAGTGTCAGAATTTTCATCTATTTCTGTTTTGCTTTGTGTCTCTTATCTTTGTAGTAGAGAGAGTCCATGTAGTGTGTCTGCTTAGTCTGCCAGAAAGTTTTCAAAGACTTGATCAATTCCTTATTTTTTATTATATATCTGTTCAAGTTTTCTAGTTAAGTCACCATTAGTTCAAGTAGCTAGTGTGTTTTTAGAAATTGATCTATTTCATCTAAATTTTCAAATTTGTTGAAGTACAATTCTTCATTGTGGTGGTTTTATGCCATGGAGTTGATTCCAACTCACAGAGACCCTGCATTAAGTTTCTGAGGCTGTAAATCTTTACGTGATCAGAAAGCCCCATCTTTCTCCCATGTAACTGCTGTTAGTTTCAAACTACTGACCTTGAGGTTAGCAGCCCGACTCATAACCCCTATGCTACCAGAGCACAATATTCTGTTACTATTCTTTTATTTATATTGGTTCTGTTGTGACATCACCCATATAATTTCTTCTTTGAGTTATTTGCATCTTCTCCTTTGCTTTTGTTGGATTTGCCAGTGATTTCTTGATTTTATTAATCCTTTCATTTTGCCTTGTTGATTCATTTTGCCTTGTTGATTCATTTTTTTTTTTCCCCGTTTTCTGTTGCATTTATTTATGCTCTAATCTTTATTATTTCTTTTCTTCTGGGTTCAGTAGGCTTACTTTGTTGCTCTTTTTCTAATTATTAGAGACATTGTGTTCAGGTCTTAATTTTTGTTCTTTCTTTTTTTTGGATGTGTGTGTTTATTGCTATAAATTGCCCTCTGAGCACTGCTTTTGCTGTGACCCAAATGTTTTTGTATGTCATAGGTTTATTCTCATTTGATTCAAGGGATTTTTGTTTTCAATTTTTATTTGTTCTATTACTCAGTATCTTTTAAACAGCATGTTATTTAATTTCTATGTTTATGATTATTCCCCCCTTTCCGATCTTCCTATTGAAGATGCATTGCATTAGGCAAATCTACTGTACAAAACCTCTTAAAAGTGTTAAAGATCAAATCTGTCACTTTGAGGACTAAGGTGTACCTAACCCAAGCCATAGTATTTTCAATAGCTTCATATGTATGTGGCAGTTGGATAATGAGTAAGGAAGACCATAGAAGAATCCATGCCTTTGTTTTATGGTGTTGGAGAAGTATATTAAAAGTATAATGGATTGCCAGCAGAACAAACAAATCTATGCTGGAAGTACAGCTATAATGCTCCTTTGAAGCCATCATAGTGAGACTTTGTCTCTCATACTTTGGACATATTATCAGGAGGGACTAGTTTCTGGGAGAAGACATCATGCTTGGTAAAGTGGAGTGTCAGCAAAAAAGAGAAAGACACCCAATGAGATGAATTGACACAGTGGCAGCAGCAATGATCTCAAATGTAACAATGATACGAAATTGGCACAGGACCAGGCAGTGTGTTGTTCTGTTGTGTATAGGGTCACTATGATATAGACAGAACTAATTTGATTACACCTAAAAGCAATAGCTTACTATTTAAAATTTGAAAAATTGGTCTCTAATTTTATAGTATTGTGATATGAGAAGATGTTTTATAGTTCTTAAATTATTGGCTTCCTGTGTGGTCTAAGATATGGTCTGTTCTGGAGAATGTGCCATGTGTAATGTAAAATAATGCATATTGTGCTGTTGTTGGGTTCAGTGCTCTGTATAAGTCTATGAAGTCAAGTTGGTTAATTGTGTAGTTTAGTTCTTTTGTGTCTTTATTGAGTTTCTTTCTGCTTGTTCTATCCTTCACTGAAAGTGGTATATTGCAATCTCTTACTTTTATTTTAAAATTAAAATCTTCACAACTGGGCTAATAAGTTGTAAAACAAAAGCAGGCCTAATGCATTGTAAAAGGAAAATCCTCACAACTAGACCAATAAATAACATCAATATAAATGGAAAACAATATGAAGTTTTCAAATACTTCATTTTTCTTAGATCCACAATTAACACTCATGGAAACAGCATTCAAGATATCAAACAACGTATTGCATGAGATAAACAAATTTGCTGCAAAAGACCCATTTAAAGTGTTAAAGAGCAAAAATTATAGTTTGAGAATTAAGGTACACCTGACTCAAGTATATATTGGACATTGAATGAGGAAGGCCATAGAAGAATTGGGGCATTTGAGTTTTGGTATTGTAGGAGAATATTAAAAGTATATGGAAGGTGACAAGAACAAACAAATCTGTGTTGAAAGAAGTACAGTCAGAATGGTAAAACTGTGTCTCTTACGCTTCAGACATGTTATCTGGAAAAATTAGTCCTTGTAGAAGGACATCATGCTTGGAAAAGTGAAGAGTTAGTGAAAACGAGGAAGGTCCTCAATGAACAGGATTCACACAGTGGCCGCAGCAACGGGCTCAACCATAACAACAGTTGTGAGGATGGTGCAGTACTGGGAAGGATTCTGTTCTTCTGTGCTGTCATTTTGCTGTGTGTGTTTTTTGTGGTGTTGCTGGTTTCTTTGTTCCACATCATTTTCAATGCTGAGTTCATTTTGTTTGTGCCTTCTTGTTATTTTCTTCATTGCTGTTGATTTAATGTTTATAAATCTTTATGGTCTTCCTCTTCATTGTTTTGATGTGGTGTGTTAATATTTTTGAGGTTACCCTGTTATTTGGAGTCTTGATGTAGTACTGTAAGATAAGCACTGGACTGATAAATGCTAGGTGGACAGTTCAAACCCACAATTCAGTGTCCTAGTAGCTCCTCAGCTCCCTATGCAGGGTCACTATAAGTTGAAACTGATTGATGGCAATTGTCAACAACAACAACCCTGCAATTTATTAATTTATTTCACAGTTTAAAACAGTCTGTCTTACCTAGAAATCTACTTGACTTTCTCAGCACTTGGAAGTCCTGTAACTACACTAGGACCTCTTTTTGCTTTGTAATTGTCTTCCTTATAAATATCCCTGGTTGCTATTTTCAGTTTTGCAGGTTTGATTTACTTTGGATACTTTTGTATCTGGATTGACTTCAGGGTGGTATTGTCAAGCATGTTAATCTCAGGTTGTTGTCCTTTGTTGTTAGTTCTCCATCTAAAAAATTATCCTTAGTATATAATTTAAAGTTGTTCTAGTACAAATTGCTTTCATTTCTGTTTATCTGGAATGCCCTAATTTTGCCGTTGTGTTTCAGGGACCATTTGCTGGGTATTAGATTCTAGGTTGGCAATTTGTTTTTTTCAGAAGTGTGTCTTCCTATTGTCGTCTTGCCAGCATTGTTTCCCCTTAGAAATCAGAGTTTAGTCTTATTAGTTCTCCTTTGTCGGTAACTTGTCTCTTTTTCTGAGCTGTTGTCAGATTTCTTTCCTTGTCTTTGATTTTGGAGAACTTAATTATGATATCTCATGATGATTTTCTTTTAGGATTTATCTTGTTTGGGCTTTGTTCAGCTTCTTGAATGCTTATGGTCTCATCTTTCATGGTATTAGGGAAATTTTCTTCCCGCAATTCATTCACCAATTTTTTTCTATGCTATGTTCTTCCTATTCTGGATTTCTATTCACAAAGTTATTCCTCTTCATGGTGTCCCACCTAAATTTTAGGCTTTTATTGGATTTTTTCCTTCTTTGCTGTTGATTGTTTTCTACCATGCAAATATTGAGAGATTTCTCTTCAAGCTCTCTAATTCAGGTTTCCATTGATTCAAGTCTACTCCATTGCCCTTTCAATGTATTATCCATTTCTGAAATCTTAGTATTAATATTCTGGATTTCTACTTGCAGATTTTGTATTGCCTCCAATGTTTCCTCCATTTTGCCTGTTTTTTCCTGTAGTGTGTTCCCGAAATATTCCAAAGATTTTTTTCTGTGTTGAACTTCTTGCTTTTCTCAATATTTTATCTCAGTCCATTGAAGGTATTTAAATACCATTCTTTTGAAATAGTTACTGGGAAGTTCTAATCTTCTTCTACATTAAAAACATTTGAATAGATGTTTACAGAGCAGTAACTATGATGTTTTTAGGAGAGTAGAGGAAAAAAGGAAGCAAGATGACTTAATCAGAGTGTACCTCCTTGAGAAGCTTCTAATTTAGTGGGAAAGACAGATGTGCACACAGATAACTTCATTTTGTGCAGGAACAATTAAATACTAAACATAGTCTTCATGTGGTGCTCTGGGTTAATGTGCTGCACTGCAAGTCAGTTTGAACTGTGAGGTTGGCAGTTGAAGCTCACTGCTGCTCTTTGGAAACACTATGCAGAGTCGCTATGGGTCAGAACCGACTCTACGGCACTTAACAACAACAAAAGTAGTCCTGGTATGACACTGTAGGATAAGCACAGGACTGCAAGGTCAGTTTGAAGTGCCACATTGGCAGTTCAAATCCACTAGTTACTCCTTGGTAACTCCTAAAGGGTCGATATGGGTACGAACCAACTTGATAGAATTTAACAACAACAGAAGATTTTTTAGTGAGGATAATGAGGATTATTTTCCTCCATATGTAATGGAAAAAGTGCATACAAACCACTCAGGTTAGAGCATAGAGCAATCTACTTATAATGGGTGGTATGACATGAGTGATCCAGGTTTAGTTTTTTTTTTGTTTTTGTTTTTTTTAATAAACTATGTTCATTATCACCTCTTTAAGGCAGCTATATCAAAGTCCACTTAGTTTTAAAAAATTTCTAAGATTTGCATTATGGTTGGATGGATTTTATTTCCACTTTATTTTTCTCTTTTCTGTTTGATGGAGGAGGAGATAGAAAATGTTAACAGAAAAAACTGGAGTGTGCCAGAAAATGTAGCAGTTATATATAATTGACTGTCTCCACTTGAGGAGACTGGAGAACCTGTGGAGTTTAGTAGGGAGACTTTGATGAAACAATGATGGTATATTTGGTAGCTGCAAAATGCTGGCCTCAAAGCTACAATACAAAAAGAGTCTCATTGTTTCAAGAAAAGGCCAGCATTCACACCCTGCTTCTCTGTAGCCCGGTCCATTCATTATGGATGTTGACCTGAGCCACTGAGGACAGCCTAGGTCAGCCTGAACTTGAAGTATCCAGATACTCCACTAAGGCAACACGTTTTAAAATATGCTCCTTAATTTGATCTTTCCCTGAAGAAACCTAAGACATATAGGATTCTTGGAAAAAGCTATCATTGTGACATTATATATGATTTATAAAACCCTCTTAAAGATTGCTGTGGGAGTCTAGAAGTTCGTCAGGTGCCTTCTGAACACTTGGCTCACTTTCTCACACTAATGGGGAATCAGAAGAAGGAAAGCATCATCACTCCATGTGTATGTCTTCTCTCACTTGCTCTGGCATCAGATGAGAGAGGTTAGGAATTACTCATTACTACCTCACGTTTCTATTGACAGTACTTTTGTTGTCCTTCCTAGAATAATTTATATATGTGTGTGCACGTGTGTATACATATGTGTGTGTATATCTGTGTATATGTTGTTGTTGTCTAATACTGTCAAGTCAGTTCCAACTCATAGAGACCCTGTACAGGTTTCCGAGGCTGCACATCTTTAGTCAAGCCACATTTTTCCCCAAGATTTTACGAAATTTAGATCAGGAGGACAAATAGAGAAAAACAAATACTTACCACTTTAGTTTTTTCTATATTTTCCCCATTCTTTAAGCTCCAGAGATTTTCTCCAACTCATTATTTTTTTTTCACTAAATTGTTTTAGCTTAGTTATGGGTTGTTATCTGAAAATTTCATCTCTTGACTTCCAATTGACTTTCAATTTTGAAGCCAGTGATTTTATTCTCTCCTCTCCCCAATATATAAAGCATCTAGTTCTAGTTTTATTGGTAAGATTATTTTTCCTTTGCTGTTTTAACCTCAACTATATAAAGTAGCTCAAGGAGCTCTGGTAGCATAGTGATTACAAGTCAGACTGAGAACCGCAAGGTCAGAAGTTCAAAACTACCAGCTGTTCCATGGGAGAAAGTTGACGTTTTCTGCTCCCATAAAGATTTACAGCCTCAGACACCCTGTATACAATCTCTATAAGTTGGAACCGATTCCACAGTATATAACCACCACCACCACATAAATCCAAAACCAAAATATTCCTCTACAGAAATGTATTACACTGTTTAGAGGAATGTCATAATTATAGCCAGAAATGGTAAGGGCAAAAAAAAAGCAAAACTTTCTTTTCAAGTGTGATCTTTGATTTCTTTATAAGACTAAATAATAAATAACTTAACCTATTTTCTCCTCCTTAACTATGAGAGTATGTTAATAACTATTATTACTAGGATTCCAGTTCATACATGCATGAGTTTATTTCAAGCAAAACAGACTTAAAAATGTCTCTGTAATCACTAGATGGCTGCAGACAAGGTCTGTCAACAATACATACACATGTATTAGTCTCATTAGAGTTCCTTGAAAAAAAAAAAAAGGATCTCGTTTTTGTTGTTGCTGTTTCACAGGGAAAAAACAATTTTTAGGTCAGGACTAACATCAAACTTCTAACAAAACTCAAGTGGACATCTGAAGTCATTGTAATGTTGCAACGACATTACAGAAGTGCTGCCCTTCATACAATAACAGTGTTTAGATGGAACAAATGTTTTAAGAAAGGTAGGGAAGCCCTCAAAGATTCATTCAAGACAGAGATGTTAGCTCAGAAAGTTATGGTAACTGTTTTTATGGATTCCAAAAGAGTAAACTTGGTATATACTCTCAAACGACACAGGACAATCACAGGGTCTTATTAGGAAGAAGTTTTAAGGAAATTGAAAATTCCATTGGTGAGGAAAAAGAGCAAAAATGTTGTGCCAAGAACTTGTTTTCTCTCACGATGATGCTCTTGCTCATTCTTCAAGGGTAGCAGGGGCTGTCCTGTGAAAATTTTGCTTGGTTACTGTACCCCCATCCATCCTCCCGCCATGCTTTCTGCATTCAGACTTCTCTTTGTTCCCCCAATTCAAAGAACATTAAAAAGGCACACACTTTGAGTTTCTCAAGTATATCCAAACTACCAATTTTACAAAATGTAAATCACAGAGAACAGAATTATTAGGGTATGGTTGGAGATATGGAAACAATGTCTTTAGAAGTATATAGACCTAAAGGGAGAATTAATCTAGAAATAATAGCTTCACATTTTGATATTTTTGTTTGATCATGTTTCTATGATTTTGTAGCAGTACTTTTTGTCTTTCCTAGCATAACTATGTTGTTGTTATTAGGTGCCATTGAGTCAGTACCAACTCATAGCGACTCCATGCACAACAGAATGAAACACTGCGTGGTCCTGTGCCAACCTCAACATCATTGCTATTGGAGCCCATGCTGATGCCACTGTGCCAATCTATCTTGTTGGGATTCTTCCTCTTTTTTCTCTGATCCTCCAATTTACCAAACATGATATCCTTCTCAAGTGAC
>NW_006408557.1:1829712-1831411 GCF_000296735.1 Chrysochloris asiatica
ACAACTGCCTCTTGGTCTATTCATAGGTTCCTCATGAGCACAATTAAATATTCTGGAATACTCATTCTCTGCAATGTTGTCCATAGCTTGTCATGATTTACATAATCTAAAGCATTTGTATAGTCAGCAAAACACAGGTGAATATCCTTTCGTATTCTCTACTTTCAGCCAAGGTCTATCCACATCTGAGATCAGCAGTGATATCACTCATTCCTCTTCCTCTTCTGAATCCAGCTTGAACCTCTCGAAGTTCTCTGTCAATGCATGGGTGCAGTCATTTTTGTATTATCTTCAGAAAAATTTTACTTGCATGAAATATTAATGATATTGCCTGATGATTTCTGCATTCCATTGGGTCACCTCACTTTGGAATGGGCACAAATATGGATCTATTCCAGTTAGTTGATCAGGTGGTTGTCTTCCAAATTTCTTGGGATAGATTGGATAATGCCTCCAATATTCTGGTGCTATTCATCATGTTTCAATATTGAGTATTCTGGTGCTGACAGTGTTCCACTGCCATCCATAAGTTTTTCAGTGACTAAATATTCAGAAGTAGTCTGTGTCTTCTTCCTAGTCTGTCTTAGTCTGGAAGCTCAGCTGAAACCTGTCCACTGTGCATGACCCTTCTGGCATTTAAAATAACTGTGGCATAGCTTCCAGAATCACAACATCATGCAAACCATCATAGTAGGACAAACTGACAGTGGAAAATAAGTATAGCATGAGATTAAATAAACTTTTTGGGTTTTGTTGTATCAAATCACATTTTTACCCTCATACTATTTCATTTGTGAAAATCAACATCAGCCAAAATGCACACGGCTTCATGCCACTATTTACATAGTTTAAATACATTCTAAAACATCCTTAAAACATCTGCTATTCTTCCACTGCTATGGAAGCACACACACACAAAAAAAAGCCTGTAACTAGCTTCATATTATCTTTTATAAGTCCTGATGTGGCACTGTGGGTTAATTAACCAGACTGCAAAGCTATCTGAACTGCAAGGTCAGTGGTTCTAGCTCACCAGCTGCTCCTTGGAAACCCTCTACAGGGTTGCTATGGCTCGGAACTTACTCAACGGCACTTAAAGACAACAACAATATTATCTTTTACTTGGAAAATTGATATTTTCACTGTGACCTTTATAGCTGTTCCTAAAAAAAAAAAATGCACTGGGCAGGGCATTAAATATTATGGCTATAGATAAATGCAGCCAGATGGGAATAACTTTAACAGTGATTGGCATTAAATCTACTCATATCTACATCAGATTTGAGCACAGAACATTTCTCCAGTTTATGCTTTATGTATATCTTAGTCATGTGTGCTCTCACTAATCACCTAAATAGCTATTACTTTATCTGTGTATGCCTAGAAATTTGGAAGACAACTATCTGGCCAACTGATTGGAAGAGATCCGTGTTTGTGCCCATTCCAAAGAGAAGTAACCCAACAGAATGTGGAAATCATTTGACGATATCTTTGATATCCCATGTGAACAAAATTTTACTAAAGGTAATACAGAAACAGCTGAAACCATACATTGACAGAGAATTTTCAGAGGTTCAAGCCAGATTCAGAAGAGAATGTGGAATGAGGGATATCATTGCTGATGTCCGATGGATCTTGGCTGAAAGCAGAGACTATCAGAAAGATGTCTACCTACGCAAAGGCCTAGGATTGTGTGGAT
>NW_006408557.1:1832411-1840643 GCF_000296735.1 Chrysochloris asiatica
CCCACTGCTTTTTTATTCAGCAAGAAAAAGAAAGATAGAAAGACAACACTATTATTATTAAATAAGTGAATTAGCCTATGGTGAGTTTTGTTTATTACTTTTTTAGTGGGCACATGCCTTGCTTGTATCTGAAATACCAGAAAATTTCACACCTAACAATTTACATGATGGGTTGAGATGCCTGTTTAGATGACATTTTCATTTCATGCATTTTCTTCCAAGATACTAGTGACACTGACTTCAATTTACTTGTTTTCAAGAGAGATCCTCAAGCATGCTGAGGACTACAACCACCAGATATTAAACTAGAAAGAAGCAATTTCAACTGTTTGATGCTAGTTACAGGAAGTTCCTTGTGTGGGAGACAGTTCCAAACTGGATTAATGTTCTAGCCAGGCCTTTTCCCCTTTCCCCTGTACTTGCTCATGAGGATTGACAAAGCAGTGCTGTGGCTTGTCCTTAGACCTCCTGACTTCTCTAGCACCTTTGAGTTGACACCACTTCTGATCTGAGACAGTGTGCCATTTGGGGTCAGTGATCTTGCCACTCTGAGAAGTCTTACAATGGATTTCCTATGTAGTGGGAGGGGCAGAGGAAAAGAGATGGAGAGAGAGAAAGAGAAAATCTCTTTTGTCAAACAGGCATTAAAAACACCTTTTTAATTGGCATTTTTAAAGCCATAACAATTTAATGTAATGACTTTCCCATATAAAGAGGTAAATCCTGCTTCTATGATCAGATTAATGTATATTGTATATGCTGTTAAGGACTGATTTGTGATCACCAGAAAGATGATGTTGAAGTCCTAAACCCCAATACCTATAAATGTGATCTTACTGAGAAATAGGGATTTTGCAGGTGTAATTATTTAACATGAGGTCTTTCTGGAGTAGGGGAAGTCCTAACCCAATATGATTGATGTCCTTATAAAAAGAGAAGAGAAGCAGAGGGAAACTGACCATGTGAAGTTGAGGCAGATGTTGGCATTTTGCTGTTATCAGCCAACCAATGGACACTTGGGACTACCAAAAGCTAGAGGAGGCAAAGCATCATTCCCCAAAGCCTTTGGAGTAAACATGTTCTTTCTGATATATTGATGTAAGACTTCTAACTTCCTGAACTGTGGAAAGATACCTTTCTATTATTTTAAGTCTCTCAGTTTATGGAACTTTGTCATGAAAATCCCAAGAAATGAATACATATACACAAACCTATAAGGTTCAGTAATGGGAAATGATCATGATGCTTTTTTACTTTCTCATATAATTGACATTTTTTTTGTGTGGCCAAAATCTTCTCACCAAAGCACTTGTGAAGATTGTAGTTGAGAGCCTCCAGCTTGGTACACACTTTATTCTGTTTAATCTGCCCTCATGCCATTGACTCTCTCAAATGACAGCCTGATGTGGCACTGCGGATTAATGTGCTGAACTGCAACATTGCTTTGAACTGCAAAGTCAGCAGTTCAAGCTCACCAGCTGCTCCTTGGAAACCATACAGAGTCACTATGGGTCAGAACCGACTCTATAGCACTTAATGATAACAATGTCAGTCAAGAAAAGTGTGTATCAGAGTTGTATCCTTTCATAATATTTATTCAATCTGTATGCTGAGCAAACAATCCAGTAAACTGGATTTTATGAAGAATATGCCATCAGGATTGAAGGAAGAATCATTAACAACCTGCAATATACAGATGACACAACTGTGCTTGTTGAAAGCAAAGAGTACTTCAAATATTTACTGATGAAGATCAAAGACCACAGCCTTTAGTATGGATTGCACCTTAGTGTAATGAAAATTAAAATCCTTACAACTGGACAAATAAATAACATTATGATAGATGGAGATAAGATTAAAGTCGTCAAAGATTTGAATTTGCTTAGATCCGCAATCAATGCTCATGGAAGCAACAGTCAAGAAATCAAATAGCATGTTGCTTTAGGCAAATCTGCTACAAAAGACCTCTTTAGAGTGTTCAGGAGCAAAGATATCAGTTTGAGGACTAAGATGCCCCTGACCCAAGTAAGCCATGGTATTTTCAATTGCTTCATATGCATGTGAAAGTTGGACAATTAATAAGGAAGACCATAGAAGAATCCATAAATTTGAATTTGGGGTTGGAGAAGAATATTGAAAGTACCATACCATGGATGGCCAGAAAAACAAACATATTTGTGTTGGAAGAGGTACAGTCAGAATGGTGAGATTTGTCTCTCATATTATGAGGGGGGGACTAGTCCCTGTAGGACAGCATGTTTAGAAAAGTGGAGGGTCAGTGGCAAAGAGGAAGACTTTCCCTCAACAAGAAGGATTGGCACATCGGCAGCAACAGTGGACTCAAACATAACAATTGTGAGGATGGTGCAGGACCAGGCAGTGTTTTGTTCTGTTGTGCGTAGGGTTGCTATGAAGCAGAATTAACTCCGTGGCACAGCAACAACAACAATGATAGCCTCTCTTGTGAAGTTTTCCAAATTTCCTTTGGAAATACCTCACTCTCCATTCACAGTTGTGTTGAACTGACCTACTCTCAGATCCACATTAGACTGATTGGTTTAAGCTCATTATACTTTTGTATCCCCTGGGGCATATTTGACTCAGTATTGGTCAATTGTTTTTTGTTTTTTCTAAAGTTTTTATTGTGAATTGAGTAATAGTTTACATGGGAGAACACTGGTTTTACATTCATCATTTAATTGTAATCTCCTCTGTGCATCGTCATTCAACAGTATTTGCTTCTATTCCCTCTGTTTTTGTTGTTGTTGTTTTGGTCATGAGTGTTTTTAACACAGATTTTTCATGGCCTTCCAGAGTCTGACCTCTATCACTGGATAAGAATGAGGAAGCATAGAGTCTTCTATTGTGAGCTAAGGGACACCACACATAGAAAATAGATAAAAACAGAGAGGAGGTATAGAGTAAAATGGGAATCTTTTCAACATTTTATATGAACTAGGAAATTCCTTTTAGTATTTAAGTCCCTTTGAATTGCATTTTCTTACTTGCTACCCACCCAACTGAACCCCACATAACTGCAATGATTTGACTGAAATTAGAATTTTTTTTTATCATTACTTCTTAATGGGATGGGGGCGACTTTGCCTTCTTTTTCAGGGGTGTAAACCCCTTCCCTAGTAAATATCCTAGTTGCCAAAAATTGAAACAATATAAAGTAAGGAAAACATCAACCATGGCAAGCCATCATAAAACGGCAAAGTTTAACATTAATAATAAAAATAAGAAAGTAAGGCCACTGAAGTCTGTTGGATCAACTAGACTTCCCTCTTTCTCTGAATTAAACAATAGTCTACCTTATGAATATTTTAATTTATAGAGTGTCTATGAGTAAATTACCATTCAAGCCCCAAGCTACAGTAAACAGCTCATTCAAACAAATTACCTAGAACAAAGAAACCACCTTCTACACAATTTGAGGGGTCAAGCATGAAAATAATAGGGTACTCAGGAAAGCCACAGAGCCCCCCTGTGAACAACCCCATAGTTCTAATAGCATTTAAAGCTGACAGGAAGGAGTAAAACTTTTTAATTTCAAATACACGGTGTTGGAATCTCTTTATAACGTTCATTTTTTTACTCTCCCTTCTGAATAGGAAAGCAGTGCTAACACTGTCATATTGAGCTTGTCTAGTAATGGGCCCTGCCAGGCGTGGAGGAGATAAAAGCCACCACCTGCCTTGCCTTTGCTCCCCACCCCCATCCTATTTCCTGGTCTCCAGTTGTCTGCACAGCTGCTGGCAGTCGGTCATTGTTCCACTCAGAGCTGTCTGAGAACTCAGCTGCCCCTGTTTGAGCAGCACAATTGCAGTTTAAATGCAGCTCCTGGGAGGGTTTCCTCTGCACCTTGGCCATGAGTTCTGGGAGGGCTGTATGCCTGCAAGTCTGGGCAAGTATGACTTGAATGCCCACCATGTGCTTCTTACTATGAAGAGCATGAAAAAAACACTCCTGAATGGAAAAAGGGTTTGAGCAGAACTGAAAGTGGATGGAACACGTAGTTATATTCATGTTTGTTGGGCATGAGGTTTTACTTTTAAAAATTATTTTATAATTCTTATTTCTACTGCCCAGGGTCCTTTCTCTTGGAGTCAAACACCCAACCATTCTGGGAACATGTCACCTAGGGCTGGACAATGAGAACATGGCATGCTATACCTGGCAACTATGATTGGGTCAGAGATGATGACAAGACTTAATTTACGGCTGTAAGAGTCCTTGTGATTTATTTAACAAATTTAGTTGGAAAATGGAGGAGATGGTTCTCTCTTTGTAAATTCCAAACCTAGAATATAGGAGACTGAAGGTGTTAGAGTGTGATGGTGGTGTAAACGGTTAGCATGATCAGCTGCTATTCAAAAGTTGGAGGTTTAAGGTTTGTGTCTATCTCAGAAGAAAGCATTCTACTTCCAAAAAAATCAGTCATTCAAAACCCTGTAGAACCCTGTAGAACCCTATTCTCATACACATGAAGTTTCCGTGAGTTGGAATAAGACCTCATGGAAACTGGGTTTGTTTTAGCGATGTTGCCATCTCTGTTGCAGTAAGCTTTTGCTGCAATAACTCTGCACAATAAAATATCTCAAAACTTAGTGACTTTACAAAACAGGCATTAATTTCTGTTGTGTGCCAGTGGTTCTCTGCACTTGGTCAGGGTAGGTTGACCTGGACCCCAGGCTCTAAATTACAGATGATATTCAAATATGTTTAAAGAGCGTCTTATATACTTCTAGGATCAGCAGTTATGTAATGATAATCTGATGAATGACACATGCTCAAAAGGAAAGCCAGTCTCGAAAACACATTTAAGTCTCTGTGAGAATTCAGCTTCTCATATTATTTGTTCAGCATATAGACTGAAAAAGTATGGTGAAAGAATGCAACCCTGACACACACCTTTCCTGATTTAAAACCATTCAGTGTTCCCTTGTTTTCCTTTAGGTTCCTTGTGAGCACAATTATGCATTCCAGAATACTCATTCTCCGCAACATTATCCATAGCTTGTCATGATCCACACAACTGAAAATCTTTATGTAGTCAATAAGGCACAATAAAGATACAAGTCATATTATCTGCTTTCAGCTAAGATCCATATGACGTAAGCAATGATATTCCTCATTCCATGTCTTCATCTGAATCCATCTTGAACCTTTGGCAATGTACTGTTACAGCCATTATTGAATTGTCTTTAACAAAATTCCACTTCCTTGTGATAGTAATGATATTGACGATTTCTACATTCTACTGGGTAACCTCTCTGTGGAATGGGCACAAACATAGATCTCTTCCAGTCAGTTGGCTAGGTAGCTGTCTTCCAAATTTCTGTCATAGATAAGTGAGTGCCTCCAGTGCTGCATCAGTTTGTTGAAGTATTTCACTTTGTGTTCCATCAATTCCTGAAGCCTTGTTCTTTGCCAATGACTTAAGTGCACCTTAAACTTCTTCCTTGAATACCATTCGCTCTTGATCATGTTTTACCTCTTGAAATGATTGCACATCAACCATTTCTTTATAGTATAGTGACTCTGTATTTCTTCCATCTTCTTTTGATGCTTTCTGCATCATTTATTATTTTACCCATGTTGTTGGTGGTGTTTAGGGCCATTGAGTTGGTTCCAACTCATAGCAACCCTGTATAGGGTTTCTGAAGAAACTGTCCTTGCAGTCTAGTGCATAAACACATAGCAACATACCAAAAGTCCACAGGATCATTCAATATTGCAAGTCAAGGTTTGAATTGTTTCTTCAATTCTTTCAGTTTGAGAAATGCTGTGTATGTTTTTTCCTTTTGTTTTTCTAACTACAGGTCTTTTCACATTTCACTATAATATTTGACTTTGTCTTCTAGAGCCTCCCTTTGAAATTTTCCATTGATTCCTTTTACCTCCTCATTTCTTCCATTTGCTTTAGCATTTATACACTTGAGAGCAAGTTTCAGAGTCTCTTCTTATATCTATTTTAGTCTTTTCCTTATTTCTTATCTTCTTTTTTTTTAATGTTTTATTGTGAATTAAGTGATAGTTTACATGGGAGAACATGAGCTTTACATTCATCCTATCTTATATCGTTTCACTGCCATGGTTACAATTCCCTCCACGCATCATCAACCAACCAAAGGGTATACCCTGCAAGCCTTCCCCCTAGTTGTCAGCACACAGTTCCTCTCCATCTCTGGGTCTAGAGTCCCCAGCCATTCCCTCTCTCCACATCATCATCTCTGCCATCAGCACTTCTCTGGGTAGGTTCCCGCATTCCACTCTTCTCCCTTGGCGGTCCCCGGGACCTCCACACCTGGACTGCAAAGTCAACCACTGCCCTTGTTTCATTTCTTGTCTTCTTAATGAACTTTTGCTTTCTTCCTTTATGATGTTCTTGGTGTCAATCCATAACTAGTCTGGTTTTCGGTCATTGGTGTCTAATGCATCAAATCTGTTCTTAAGATGATCTCTAAATTTACTTGGGAAGTTTGAAGTCATATTTTGGCTCTCATGGACTTGTTTTAATTTTCCTCAGCTTTAGCCTGAACTTGCATATTAGAAATTGATGATATGTTCCAGTCTTCCCCTGGCCTTGTTTAAACTGATAATATGGAGATTTTCCACCAGCTCTTTTTACAGATGTAGTCAATTTTATTTCTATGTATTCCATCTATTGAGGTCCATGTGTATAATTGTCATTAATGCTTTTTAATAATGGCATTTGCAATAAATAAGTCATTGTTCTTGAAAAATTCTATCATTTCTATCACCAAGGCTATCTTTCCCAAATACTCATCCTTCTTCTTTGCTTCCCAATCACCAGTAATTTTCAATACATATTGGTTGCATGTTTGACCAATTTCAGACTGAAGAAATTGGTAAAACTCTTCAAATTTTATCATCACTAACATTAATGGCTGGTGTGTAAATTTGGATAATGGTAGTAATAACTTGTCTGTCTTGTAGGCATAAGGATATATATATATTTGTTGTTGTTAAGTGCCATCAGGTCAGTTCTGACCCATAGCGACCCTGTACAGGGTTTCCGAGGGTGTAAATCTTTACGGGAGTAGAAAGCCTCATCTTTCTCCCGCGGAGCAGCTGGTAGTTTCGAACCGCTGACCTTAAGGTTCGCAGCCCGATTCATAACCACTACGCTACCGTTTATTTTGTTGAAAAGAGATATTTGCAATGACTAAGTCTTGCACAAGTCTATCATGTGTTATTTGCTGCCATATGTATCATCAATGCCAATTATTCTTTGTTCCCAATATTCCCATTCTAGTCATCATTAAATATCAGTGCATCTTGATTGCACTTTTGATCAATTTCAGGCAGAAGATGATGGTATAAATCTTCAGTCTCTTCACCATTGGCTTTAGTGGATGATGTATAAATTTAAGCAATAGTTGTAATAAGTGTTCTTCCTTATAGGCATCACTATCACTAACAACTTCAAGATAGACCTGTTGTTGTTTTTTCCTGTGTTTTCTATTCATTTTATTAAACACTGAATAAAACATTTTTCCCATTTAGGATTTTAAGTAAATGCTTAATATCTAATTATATCCAAATGAGTCTTTAAGGAAATAATTTCCTCAGGCTTTTAAAGATCCTCTGATGAATTTAGAATCAAAAGATGCATCAACAGGATGCCTTCAGATTATCTAGGTGATGATTCATAGCTTAGTACTGAATGTGGTAAAACATATACATATTTTAGAATTTGACTTTGGTCTGTATCATGGCTAGTCAATGAAGATTTCTTCAGAGTGATGCACAATTAAAGTAGAACATAAATGGGTTGAGAATTTAATCTATGGAATGGGGAGTGTTGTTTGCCCAGTAAGCGCTGTCATATGACTGTTTATGAGGCTATATTCATCTCTAATATAACATGTCAGGTAGGCAACATACAAGGTGTGTTTTTCTGTGGTTGTTTTTTACTTTTTATTGTGAATTGAGTGAAGATTTTCAGAGCAGATCATCAGTTTTAGATTCAACAAATTATATATACTTTGCTTTGTTACAACGATTGCAGTCACCTCCATGTGCCATCAGTTTACAGTGTTTATCTCTATTCACTTTAACTCTTGCATTCCTCCTTGTGTGTCCTGGTACTCTCATCTTTACTCTGCCAACCTCCCTCTTGTATATTGCCTGCCCTGTCATCCATGTTAACATGTGTCTACTCTCTAGCCCATTAATGATTTCCTACCCCCATAACCATACTAA
>NW_006408557.1:1841238-1842135 GCF_000296735.1 Chrysochloris asiatica
GACAAATTGGATAGTACTCACTGGTGATTCTGCCTTCCTCCATGCCCCCTAGCTCTATGTTCCCTCTTGAAAGCTTGTAAGCCAGTTACTTCTTGCCTTTGTAGTCCCTCTCTCCCCATTTGGGTATCCAATGTTCAAGTTGCCCCTCTCTGTCTACTCTGTGTGTGGAGGTGGTGGGAATGTTTCTTGCTGTAAGGATTTATCGCCTCTTTTGTGTCACTGCATTCGTATGCATAGGTTAAGATCATCAGCTTGGATCAGCTCAATCTTCTTCCCCCAATCCCCCCAACCCCACCCCCGCCTTCTTTCTTCTCTGGTTGAGCTCTGATCATCCAGTCATCCAGTCCCGGTCACGTGGGTGTCATCTGCAAGTGTGGGTGTTCTGGTGCACATGCCCTCTTTTCCCATCAGCCGGCAGCTCCATTCTCCACTTGAGTCCTCCATGGTGACGTCACTGACTCTAGGCCCAGGAGTCCTCGGGTCTCCTTGCACTGCTTGCCAACCAGGTCCCCAACCGGGTCCACAGAAGCTCTCTGAATATTGTGAGGCTTAGCTCGCTGCTTCATTGCTGTCTTTACCCCCTTTCTCCCCAACGGTGATGCGTGTGTTTACCAATCCAAGCGTGCATTTCCACCGAGTCTCAGTTTTTTGGGGGGCCTATCTTGGTGGGACCCGACTGATTGCCCCAATGTCTCCTAGGGGAGCGACCCGTTGGTTCCCATAGTAGCAGTCCATCTGTCTCCATTGTGTCATATTTTTCCTGTAGGTCTTCCATCCGAGACGTATCTTTTGTTCTTCTCACCGTTCCAGGCTCGTCAGCTCGTCCCTTCAAGTGGGGATTTCTCATCTCTGGTGATCTGGATGTGGTTCTGGTTTCTACCTATAGTTTTATGTATT
>NW_006408557.1:1843555-1850068 GCF_000296735.1 Chrysochloris asiatica
GAATTCCTTTAATTTCTGTTTATCTGGTAATGTCATAATTTCTACATCATATTTGAGGTAGAGTTTTGCTAGGTATACTATTCTGGGTTGGCAATTTTTTTTTTTTTCTTCAGAATTTTGTCCGTGTAATTTCTTTGCCTTCTTACCTGCATGATTTCTGCTGAAAAAGCAGAGCTTATTAATTGTATTGCTCCCACTTTAAAGTATGTTTTCATTTTTTCCTGAGCTGCTCTCAGGATTCTTTCCTTATCTTTGTTTTTGGAAAGTTTGATTATGACATGTCTTGATGATTTTCTTTTGGAATTTCTCCTGTTTGGGGTTTATTCAGCTTTTTGTGTATTTATTTTCTTTTCATCTTTTATGAGGTTAAGAAAGTTTTCTTCCAACAACTCTTCAACAACTTTCTTTATGTTTTTTAGTGTCTCTTCCTGTTCTGAAAATCTAATCACTTATAAGTTATTTCTCTTCATGGTATCCCACATAAATCTCAGCCTTTCTTTTGATTGTTTTCATTCTTTTTGTCTGATTGGTCTTCTACCATAATAGTATTGAGTGGTATATATTCAAGTTCACTAACTCAGGCTTCCATTGCTTTAAATCAACTCCTTTGTAATTTCAATGTATTGTACGTTTCTGAAATTAATGATTATCAATGGATATTTGCAGTATTTCTTCTCATTTTGAGTCATGTAACATCAACAAATAAAGGTCCTGAAAGGTTTGCTCCATCCAAATCATTAATATCAACTCTGCTTTGAGAAGGCAGCTTTTTTTCCAGTTATATTTTGAGGGATTCATCTTGTGGCACTCTATCAGACAATATTCTGCTTCTAATTATGAAGTTTTCAGTGGTCCACTTGTTTCTTCTTATTATTCTGTCTTCGTCTGGAAACTCTGCCGAAACCATGAGTAACTCTATTGGTATGTGAAATAAAGGTGGCATAGCTTCCTCCATCACAGCAACATGAAAGTATTCATGGTAGGATCGATTGACAGGTGAGTGTAGTGGAGGAGAGTTCGTAAAGAAGGATAATTAGAAAGAAGACTAAAAGAGAAGTTTGGGGAAAAGATATTCTTGCCTTTTGGATGGTGCAGATATTATAATAACCAATTTAGATCTTTCTTTATGAATAATGGGTTCCTCCAACTGCCAGAACTGAGGCCAACGACAGGTGTTAGCTTTCAGTTCCACTCAGGGATTGCATCTACAAAAGGTACCCTCTTGTGCACGATCATACCACCTTTCCTGGGTAGCCCATATTCAATGAGTGATAGAAACAGTGATGGAGAGTCTAGGACTTTTACTTCAAATCAATACATTGAAGAAAGGTTAACCCATATTCAGAGATATTTTAAGAGTCCCTGAAGGCTTTCCATGAGGCTGCATTGCAGCTACCCATTCTAGATCCTTCTTCTCACACTTCCCTTCCATAGGGGTACATCCCAAGACAAACCTCCCTGCCCTCAATGTACCTGCATGCTAATCTTCATCTGATAATCTGCTTTCTGGGGAGTCCAATTTACATCATTAGACCACATAGGTTTTAATTTTTCCTACAGGAGAAACTGAGTAATTGACGTGAAGAATGATAGGAAGACAAAAATCTAAGCATGACTTAAGAAAACAATGTAAATCATCATGTTTCTTCCAAATCTAGACTAAAATCTAAGTGCTAATGAAAACATCAGCCAGGCTATAGAACAGTCAATGTGCATTTTGACTGTTCAGAAATTGATCAGTTGTTTTGGCTTCATTCAGACAAAGCCTGAATGTTATAGTTCTCATATTTCTATATGAACATCAAGTAATTTTTAATGGTGTTTGACATTAAACCTACCACCTAGCCTTTTTTTCCTCCTCTACTATCTGACGTGAGGACTCTTTTAAATAAAAATTATGGCTATTACCTTTATAATGTAAAACTTTGACCAAGTTTAAAATTAAAATGTTATCATAACTGACATTTCTAATCTCATTTCAAATATAGAACACTACATAAATTCTCAGGAAATTAAAATGGTGCTTTTAAAGCTCTGCTTTTATAAGAATTAGAAGGAAATTGCAATATACTAGCATTTGTCCAACTATCAATATTTTTTATAGTCAATAACGTATTTTCCAGCATTTTCCCTTTGTGAGATCTATTATGCACAACGCTGAAAAACAAGCATCATGTACTTTATATTTTGGAGATGTTTTTAATAACTTGAAGCCAAAGTAAATGATCACTATAGCTCAAAGTTAATAATGGGTTGAAAGGATGCCCTGAAAATCATTGCAGTGGCCATGTATTCACCTTTTGTTTTCTGTTCTTTCTTTGCTGTCACAGTAAAACAATCACACTCTATTCAGGCAAACTTCCAGTGAAACAGTTGTGAGTGTAAGTAACTGTGCAACATGACTGCATACATGTCATATTGCTCCTGAAGGATCATGTTATGTAAATTATTGTAATCCAGAATCTAAGCTATTTCAGTGCCTGTTTACCAATGCAAAATTCTAGCATAAGACATAATTTATTCTGCAAAATATATGATTATGTAGTTCATAAATTTCCTCTTTCATGAGTTTCTAAGTCAACCATTTATTGTGCTTTGTTGTAATAATTTTGTATAATTTTATGTCTTCTCAAAAACCAAACCTATTCATTAACTCTCAAGTATGGACTCATATGGCATATTGGGGTGGTCCTGGAATCTTTTTAGAATGAGTAAAAATGTCCCCCAAAATCTTAGTGCAATTTTAATTTTTAATATCTTCATAAATATAGATGCTACAACCATATAGAAATATGACATTTAAGTTTGATTATCCAAATTTATCTGATACTAATTTAGATTTTGATCTCTTAATATTAATTTTTAAAATTAAATTTAATATTTCTTGTTTCACTTAACATTTTCTTTATTTAGAGAGACTGAAACACAAATTGTAACCTATACGTTTCTTATCCAAAAGTCACCAAATTATATAAACATAAAAGAAATTTATCTAACTGAACCTTCAAAAATATCTTTCTGGAAGTGTGTATCATTTTTGTTTCTGAAATTATTAATGCTTCACTGCGCTAAGACTTTAGAGATATTCCAAAAGTATAATTTTTCATTGTCATTTCCTTTTTAAAATTTTGGCAGTGCACACATAGGACAATATTCAACAATTATAAGCATATAAAATGTGATTTTATCACTACAATTTCTATATATTCTAACTGTAAAATTCTATATACTTAATGACAAGTCTAATCCTCAATACTTGGAAGAAGTTTGGAAGGGTTAATGGCTGATGGAAATGTGACATAATTTTTGAATACTAGATATCCTCAAGTTTGTCAACATACTTTCAATCAAGAGTTATCTCTGCACTGAACCAATTTTGTTCTAATTATAAACTTCTTTTAAGAAGTGTGGTAAAACATAAGTAGAATGCTTACATGAAATATGTACTATCAGCGATTCTCCCCCAACGCAGAGATGCGTGGCCAGTGTAGTGGTGGCTCAGCTAGGCAGCCAGGGCTTCAGTGTCCGGTGCCAGGTCGTGCAGTTCCGGCCGGTCGCGGCTCCGCCCCGACGGGAGTCCTGCGCAGCATCTCCGACACCACTTGCCGACGAATTGCGGGGTTCGGACTGTTGGTCCCAGACGCTAGGGGCCCGATTCCGGCCTCTCCGCACCTGCTGCCTCCGCTGATGGACCAAGCAGCTGGACTGTAAAGCCTACCCGAACCCTCGCCAGCTGAGGTTCCAGGCACAGCGAGGTTCAGGAACTTGTCCTAGACAACTGCAGAGCAAATGATGGAAAAATTGAGGGTTTAACAGCTGAATTTGTGAACTTAGAGTTCCTCAGTTTAATAAATGTAGGCTTGATTTCAGTTTCGAATCGCCCCAAACTGCCGAAATTGAAAAAGCTTGAGCTTAGTGACAATAGAATCTTTGGAGGTCTGGATGTGTTAGCGGAAAAACTTCCAAACCTCACACATTGGAACCTTTGAAAAAGTTAGAATGCCTGAAAAGCCTGCATCTGTTTAACTGTGAGTTTACCAACTTGAATGATTACTGGGAGAGTGTATTCAAACTCCTTCCTCAGCTGACCTACCTGGATGGCTATGACCCAGAGGACCAGGAAGCCCCTGACTCAGATGTTGAGGTGGACGGTGAGGATGAAGAAGAAGATGTGGATGAGGATGAAGATTTTCATTTCGAAGAGGAGGAAGATGAAGACGAACCCAGTGGGGAGGAAGAAGAATTTGGCCTTGATGGAAAATTTGATGACGATGAAGAAGAAGAGGATGAGGATGAAGAAGAAGAGGATGAGGATGAAGATGAAGAGGAGGAGAAAGAAAGCAGGAAAGGTGAAAAGAGGAAGAGAAAAACAGATGATGAAGAAGATGATTAAGACCCCAAATAACCTGCAAAAAAAGAACTGTTCAGTATTGGTTGGACTGCTTATGGATTTAGTAGCTGTTAAAAAAGAAAAAAAAAAGTAGCTGTGATTCAAACCCCAGGACACCCACCCACCCAAAGAGCCAAAGAATAGTTCCTGTGACATTCCACCGTCTTCTATTTAGTCCCTCTTGGAAATCCAACACCAAGCTTGGGGACTTCACCTCAACAAAATTGTGTTTGTTAGGTTTCCGTGTAAGACTTGCTGTAGCGTGGATAGCTGTGATCAATGAGTCTTAACCATTTGTGGCTACCAGTTATGCTGAGGTTGTAACAGCATTTTTACTTTCTGTATAACAAAGAAGCTTTGTAAATAAAATCTTAACATTTTGGATGAAAAAAAAAAAGTACTATCAGCAAGATGATTATTTGAGGATGTAACTCTCCTCTTGGGTGTCCTTGGATAGACCTACATTAGGTTGAAGGGAGCCAAACCAGATGAAAAGCCTCAAGTACAATGTTTGGAAAACATAACTTACTTGGAATTTTATTCTATTTGGCAGAAAGAAATCCTGACTCAGCCTTTTGATTTTTTAATTTTAAGTTTATTGAATTATGTGCCTTGTCCAATGTATGGGTCTTTCTGGAATAACTTCAGAGAAGAAACATTTTATATATTTGTAAAACTTAATTGTTACATACTCTTATTTCTGGATAACAAATAAAATTGCTGGGAGTCCTGGTGTGGCGCTGTGGGTTAATGCGCCAGGCTACAAAGCCATTTGAACTGCAAGGTCAGCCGTTCAAGCTCACTAGCTGCTCCTCGGAAACCCTATATAGGGTCGCTATGGGTCAGTACCGACTCCACGGCACTTCACAACAACAACAATAAAAATAATCTCCCTTACTGTCTTCAGGATATATGGATTATTATAGTAGTCATAAGGAGTCCTTGTGTGGTGCTGTAGGATAAACACTGAACCCCAAGGTTGGTTTGAACTGCAAAGTCATCAGTTTAAACTCACCAGCCGCTCCATGGAATTCCTTTACAGAGTCCATATGAGTTGGAACTGACTTTACGGCATTTAACAAACAACTTAGTAGTTATAAGGAGCCCTGATGGCACAATGATTCAGCACTTGATGGCTAATTAAAAGATTAGATCCCACTGGTGATGGTTTATGTGTCATAGAGTCAGTTCAGACTCATTGCGACCCTCTATAGCATTTCCAAGGCTGTGAATCTTTATGAGCGCAGAAAGCCTCACAAACACTATGCTACCAGACTTCCTATTAAATCTTACTTTCTTCTTGTTGTTAAGTGCTGTTGAATTGGTTCCAACCCATAGGGACTCTCTATAGGGTTTCCAAGCAGCAGTTGGAAAACTTGAACCACTGATTTAGCAGTTCAAAGCAACTTTGCAGTCCAGCGTATTAACCCACAGCATCGTACCAGCACTCCATTAGCACACTAGGTCTCCATAAAAGAAAACAGTAGCAATCTGCTCTTAAAAAGACTGCCATTACGGAAGCCCTAAGGGGCAGTTCTATTATAGCCTATAGAATCACTATGGATTAGATTCAACTCAACGGCACACAACAGCAAAATAGCAAACATGAAAAAAAATGGTATAATAATAAAATCTTAGCTTATTGGGTCTTAAATATTGAAACTCTGTTGCTGGCCTAATCCATGAAAGCACACATATATGCACATGCTTCTCATGGATAAGTGAAGGAAAGAGTGAAAACAAGGAGAAGGAAAGAAATGAAAGGAAGGAAGGAAGGAAGGAAAAGGAATAAGAGAAATCGAAAGTAAAGTTACATTCCTACTAGATCCCAAAGTATCACAGCTTCACAAAGTTATGAACTTCAATTATGTGTGACAAGTACCTTGTATCATTTAGTCACTGAACCAACCCTTCTTAGAGATGAAAAACAATCAATACCTTGAACAATTTCCCATAGTCCAAAAGATGGCAAGTATCAGATTTGTGTAACTTCAAAGCTCTTTCCAATGTACAACTGCTGACCACTACCACGTGTCTGTCAGTTTGTCCTACTGTGGTAGCTTGTGAGTTACTGTGATTCTGGAAGTTATGCCACAGGTATTTTAAATACCAGCAGGGTCACC
>NW_006408557.1:1852948-1857728 GCF_000296735.1 Chrysochloris asiatica
AGTCACTGAAGAGGGATAGAGAAAAAGAGGGTCCTAGAAAAAGAGGAAGACCCCCAATGAGATGGATTGGCCAAGTGGCAGCATCAATGGGCTCAAGCGTGGCAATAGTTGTGACGTTAGCCCAGGACTGGGCAGTGCTTCGTACTGTTGTGCATAGAGTCACTATGAGTTGGTACCGACTTAATGGCACCTAACAGCAACAACAACTGCTGACCAAATACAGATTATTGTAAATAGATGATCTTGTTGTCATTAAATGCCATCGAGTTGGCTCTGACTCACGGCAACCCTGTATAGGGTTTCCAAGGAGTGTCTGTTGAGCTTGAACTGCTGACCTTGTAGGTCAAACTGACCTTGCATAGAAAACAAAAATACAGCTTAATTATGTATTAGTCAAAGAAGTAATTTTTAACTGCTATCTATCGCAAGCAGTTCCCAAATCTCAGTGACTTCATAAAATAAAATGTTCTTGCTCAGTTGTTCTTAACTCTGTGTGAGTTAATAGACTTTTGTGGATTTAAAGGCTCTCCTGGCCCAGGTCTCCTCTCAGTGGTAATAGAGATACAGGTTCATCCACATTATATTTCCACCGTCATGGAATCCTTACTTTCAACCATATGGTCATATAGGCTAAAATTAAGCAGGGATATTTTGAAGGAGGTTTTAAAGTCCAGGTTTAGAAGTGGTGTATATCATTTCCATCAATATTTCTTTGTTCAGAACTCAGTAATTGTGTCAAACTACCTAAAAAGTAGGCTTAAAATAGCAGTTTAGCCAAATGCGTAAAATATTATTGTATTATACTTCCTTTCTCAAGCCAAATGGATCTACACAGTGAACTTTTCTAGGTGCTACTGACTTCTAGCATCTGTTGCTGTTGTTAGGTGTCATCCAGTTTGTTCCAACTCATAGTGACTATTTGCACAACAGAACGAAACACTGCCCAGTCCTATGCCAACCGTTGGACTTACAATCATTGCTTTGCTTGAGACCATTGCTGCTGCCTCTATGCCAATCCATCTCATTTGGGGTCTGTCTCTTTTTTGCTGATCCTCCACTTTACCTAGCATGATGTCCTTCTCCCAGGACTAGTTCCTCCTGATGATATATATGTCCAATGTATGAAGGACAAAATCTCACCCTCCTGGCTTCTAAGGAGAATTCTGGTTGTCTTTCTTCCATCACAGATTTTGTTTGTCCTTCTGGCAGTCCATGGTACTTTCTGTATTCTCCAACATCATAATTCTTAATGAGACTGATCAGCACAGTATAAAGATTGTACAGACATATAAGCCAAACCCAAAGCCAAACCTACTGCCTTGGAGTCACTTCCTGCTAATTGCAACCCTAGAGAACAGAGTACATTTGTCCCATTAGGTTTCCAAGGGTGTCATATTTACAAAAGTAAACTGCCATGTCTTTTTCCCACAGAATGACTGGTGCACTCAAACCACTGACCTTTTGGCTTTTGTTGTTGTTGTGCCATCAGGTAGGTTCCAACATATAGCAAACCTGCATAGGGTTTGCTGTTGACAGATTATTGTATTCCCCATTTAATGTTTTCATTAGACTTAGGACAACAGCCAAATCTTTTGTTCATCACTTACCACATACCATCTAGAACAATCCCTAATTCATTGTTGTTGTGGCTGTTAAGTATCTTTGAGTTAGTTCTGATCCATAGCAACCCTGTGTAAGGTTTCCAAGGAGCGACTGGAGAGCTTGAACCACCAACCTTGTAGTTCAAACCAACTTTACAGTCCAGCACATTAACCCACAGCACCACACTGGGGCTCCCCCTAACTAACTCATTAGGGGATCAACAAATAATGTTTTGAATATAGGTATGTGGAGAGAAATTTTGTTCATTTTTATACTCCTATGTAGTGACACCCTCGGAAACCCTGTACAGGGTCGCTATGGGTCGGAACCAACTCAACGGCACTTAACAACAACAACAATGTAGTGACTACCTAACACAACTCCTGGAACAGTGAGAAATCCCTAAATATTTATCAAAGAAATAGTTTTTCTTTCATTTCAAAGGTGACATTTCATTTTGGTGAATTGTAGAATCTGGCTCAGTTCAACTACACTTGCAATGCAATCCCAATTCACTAAATGACTCTAATCCCAACTGTGTCATACGCTTTTTTATGAGGTCCTTAAATTTTTCTTCTGAGTTTTTGTTAGTGCCGTGCTAGATTGCCTACCAATGCTAATACACCATTTATCTTCTTTCTCTTTAATGGTATGAAAAATTGGTTACATCTGAGGCCATTTGTTGCCCCACAAAGATGAGAATACATCATCTGTAAAGTCAATGATGTGCAGGTAATTGTGTATTTGTACTTCAAGATTAAACATCTATTAGTCCACAAGTTGTACAATTAAATACTCCATAGGAACTCAAAGAAGCATATATTTTTAGACAATTATTTCTCAAAGGAACAATCTTTAAGAAGCATAAACTCATTTTGATGACTTGGATAAAAATATAAAGATTCATAAATCTGTCACTGTACATTAAGCCAAGCAAAGTTATCATCAAAACTTTTGTATTATATAATCCAGCCTAAATTCCAACAACCTTTTTGTGATGTCCATTTTATTTATCAGTGAAGAATTATCTTAAATATGAAATATGCATGGTTTTATCTCTGTGATACAGATACATGATAAATATTTTAGCTAAAAATCTATGATTCTTTTGGTATTTTCAATAACCTCATATGCATGTGAGACCTGGGCAGTGAATAAGACCCTAGAAGAATTGATGCTTTTGAGTGATGGTGTAGGAGGAGAATATTGAAAGTACCTTGGGCTGCCAAAAGAACCAGTAGACCCATTTTGGAAGAAGTGCAGCCAGAGTGCTCCTTGGAAGCCAGGATAGCCAAACTTTGTCTCTCATATTTCAGACATATTTTCAGAAGGGACCAGTCACTGGAGAAGGATATCATGTTTGGTAAGGTGGAGGGTCAGAGAAAATCCAGCAAGATGGATTGGCAAAGTGGCAGCATAAATGCGCTCAAGCGTGGCAATAATTATGAGGTTGGCCCAGGACTGGGCAGTGTTTCACTCTGTTGTGCATAGGTTGCTATGAATCAGTACCAACTTCAATCTTTTCTCTGAACTTAATCTTCAATCTAAAAGATATCTCTTTTAGAATATCTTACTGGTGATATCTCCTAAAAGAGACAAGACAACTTATTTCTACACAATGACAACAAAGTAGTAATTAATGGATCACTTTTGCCAAGAATTTGAGGATCATGTACTGATTACTTGCCCAGGTCAGACTTCAGTGATTTGAACCTTAGGATACAATTATTTGCTGGAAGGGGCCACAAAGAATTAAGAAAGCAACTATGAATTCCAGCAGTTTCTTTGAATCTCTAAAGTTGAAAATATAAGCTCATCCAAATACTTGTGAGTCCCAACTTCATATTTACATGTGGAAAGAAGTCGGCATGGGGTTAGAGGTCTTACCCAGGGCCATGATTCAGCCACCAGTCCTGGCTCACAGCATTTTCCATAGAAAGTGTTCTTTCCTAGTCACATAAAAGTAGCACGGGATAGGCTAAGATGTTCATCACCTGAATGACCACTTCAGTGATAACCTCTTACCAATTTATATAAGGGTACATTAAAAATTATTACTACTAGGGTTCTGTAGTCCTGGTGAGGTGCTGTGGGTTAATGTACTGGACTCTAAAGTCAGTTTGAGCCTCAAGATCAAGTTCACCAGCTGTTCCTCAGAAATCTGATACAGGATCGCTCTGGGTTGGAACTGACTCAACAGCACTTAACAACAACAGGGATTCCAGTTAACACATGCACAGGTTTATTCCAAACAAAACATTTTTGAACATGTATCTGTAATCAGTGGATATTTGCAGACAAGGTCTCTCAGTAATATACTTGTCTTATTCTCCTTAGGGAGTCCTGGTATGGCACTACAGGTTAATGTGCTGGACTGCAAAGTCAGTTTGGACCACAAGGTCAGTGGTTCAAACTTACAAGCCTTTCTTCAGAAACCCTATACAGGGTTGATATGACTCAGAATGAACTCGACGGCACTTAACAACAAGAGTTTCATTAGGGTGCCTTTAAAAAGTTCCATCCAAACAGTGACCTTCCCAGAGTAACTACTGGCAGTTCAATTCAAGATAGAGATTAATTCAGGTTATCATGACGTTTTATTGAATCCCAGGGGAAATATAGGTAAAATTTTCTCAAAGAACACGTGTTGATCATGGGGGCTTATAATACAGATATTTTATTTATTTGTTTGTTTGTTTTTTTAATTATTGTGAATTGAGTGATAGTTTATATGGGAGAACATCGGTTTTACACTTATCTTTTCAGTTCAATGATTACAATCTCCTCCGTGCATCTTCATTCAATACTGTTTGCTTTCATTCCCTCTGTTTTCTTATTTTTGGGGGAGGAGTGAGTGGGTTGGGGGTGGGTGTACACAAAAATACTCAGGAATATATAATAATTTAAGCAACCAAAGGGCATATTCTCCAAGCCTACCTCCTGGCTGCCAGCACTCTTTCTCTTTCCGTGAGTCTAGAGTCCTCAGCTGCTCCTTCTCTCTATGTCCTCATATCTGCCTCCATCTCTGCCTCCACATTCTGTTCATGCTTTTCTCCCTTGATGGTCTTAGGGTCCTCTGTTCCTGGACTGTAAGATTAACTACTCCCCCTGCTTTTATCACAATATTTCTACCTTTTACATTTGTGATAATCGCAATTAGTCATGATAACAATTACTC
>NW_006408557.1:1860978-1861731 GCF_000296735.1 Chrysochloris asiatica
CCTATTTTTTCATTGCTGACCTTTATAATTCTGGGATTCACATTTAGGTCTTTAATCCATGCTGGGTTGGTTTCTTATATGGAGTGAACTAAAGGTCTTGTTACAGTCTTTTTCATATTAATTTCCAGTTCTGCCAGCACCATCTGTTAAAGAGACTATGTTTTCCCCATTCAGTGTACTTTGGCCCTTTGTCAAAGATCAGTTGGCTGTATGTGGATGGGTTAATTTCTCGATTCTCGATTCTGTTCCATTGATCTATGTATCTTTCATTGTACCAGTACCAAGCTGTTTTGACAACTGTAGCAATTTAATAAAATTTGAAATCAGGAAGTGAGAGTCTTCCAATTTTGTTCTTCTTCTAAAAAGTTTTAAGAAAATAGAAAACTAGATGGGTGAGACAAAAGGTTAAGAAAATTGTACACAGGAATTGTTCTCAATGTGCCTACTTACTCTTTATGAGTAGAAAGGATTATCCTATCAGAATTTATTAGGAAGCCTTACCCCATCAACCCTATATCCCTATATTATCCCATTTAAAATTCTTTTTGTTCCCCAAACTCAGAGTACATTGAAAAATAATGTAATTTTAGTCCTTCAAGAATACCCAGACTGTCATTTTGACTTATTAAATAGCAACACTGCTTTCAAAAGTTTATAGACCTAAATGGAGACTATGTCTAGAAACAATAACTTCACATTTTGAAATTTTTTTTTAGTAAAGATTTCTATGATTTTGTAACAATATTTTTTTTT
>NW_006408557.1:1862626-1868399 GCF_000296735.1 Chrysochloris asiatica
CCTTAGAGATTTTTAAATCCATGAAATTTAACAAGAAGAAGGAAGAGGAACAGAGCATTTTAATGTGTTTTTAGGGCCACCTGTGAATCTAAATTAATTTGGTTAGTTTGATCACATGCCTACCTTATGAATAATTTATAAGGTTGTCAAATTAATATCAAATATCATAATTGAAAACATGTGTTAAAACATTTTACAATTTTCATAACAGTCTATGTTGTATTTTACACATATATTAGACTTCTTAAAGTATATTTTTTTATGTTCAGAATCTTATATTTTTATCCTAAGTAACTGAAAAGTTACAAAGTTAACTTCTTCATGATTCTATACCTACTTTGTGGTTTCTATAGATTAGAACTGACACTGAAAACTCTTTCCATACCAGTATTTGACACAAGAATTGAAACAGAATATTGAACCAGTTTGAACAGATTTAGCACTGTAGGTATTCTGTTGAAAATCGATTTCTGCTGATCAAGAGATTGCTTTTCCCTCAAGGGAAATGAGGCCCTATGTAAGGTACCAACCTCCGTGTTAATAGAATGTGTAGGGAGTTCTGTTTCCTCCACAGTGACAGTATTCAAGTTTGAATTACCATTCTTGATCAGAAAAATATTTCTCATCATTAGCTAAATGCAAAACACTCAGAATATGATATTTTTAATTTACAAGAGTGGCAATTCCCCAATGCTGGGCTTTTTTAAAAAAAATATATACACTGGGCACTTTCAAGAACGATATAACTACATGAAGTAGGCATATGGTTCTCACAATGACTTTCCTCATAATATTCCCTTTTAGGGAATTTGAGAATTCAACTTTATTATTTATATGGAATCCCAGTTAAAAAAAGTTTTGTTAGTATGAGAGATGTGTGTATGTGTGTGTATTAACAGTGATGTTATGATTATCATTGTCACTTATCAGAGGAGCAAATTAAGATAGATAATTTTATACATATTCTGTATATGTTTGTGTATATACATGTATATTTGTGTTCGTATTTGTATATGTATATATGTGTTTCATTCACATAGGGAAAGGGACTGATTACATTTACATCATAATATTAAATGTGGTTTTCTCTGGTGGTGATATTTCAGGAGGAATGTTTACATATGTTTATTAAAAATACATGTGTATGTCCTGTGTTTCTGGAGCTGTGTTAAATAAGTAACTTTTATGAGGCATTTTTCTTTGTGGGGATGTATGGTATAGACCTGGTTACTTTTCTATATTGAAACGTAAGTTAAATTAACAAAAGGTCCCCTGTTCCTGGTGATGTAGTGGGTTACATAGTGGGCTGCTAACCACAAAGTCAGCAGTTGAAATCCACCAGCCACTTCATGGGAGAAAGATGAGGCTTTCTGCTCCTCTAAAGATTTGCAGTCTTGCAAGCCCTGTACAGGGTTGTTATGAATGAGAATCTACTCATTGAGAAACCACCATTCTTACTCAGGTATCTAAGTCCAAATTCAGAAAAGTAATAGAAGATGTCTCTTACCTAGAGACGATGGTATAGTGGAGTGTAGAATGCAGTCGAACTGGGGCACAGAGTTTGGCCAGAGACATGAGCTAGATGCATTAGTATTTTGTCCCTGCTGTTGTAGTTGTTGTTAAGTGCTGTCAATTTTGATTACTCAGGTAGTATATTTTTGGTAAGGTTAAACAAAGTTAGTGAAGTAACTTGATTCTTGTCTTACTAATATTCACCCCAAACTATTTACTTCACTCCAGTTTGGAAAATCAATGAATGGCAAGTAAAAATGTTAAACTTCAGTTATTCTCTTATTTTAAGTTCTTACACCAGCATTCTGTTACTGGAGTCAGATTTAATTGGGACTCATTAGAATTTAAAATAATAATTGATTTATTTTAAATGATATATATAATAACATTAATGATCATGATTAGACTTATGGACAAAATCAACTCACTAGATTCTCTTAATCAATAGCTCACTTTGCCTACATTCAAATGTTTTTCTGAGCATTTTAGTATTTATTTCATTACAATTATTTAACAATTTACCAGGGAAACTTTATTCCTTGCTGCAAGAACCTTAGAGATATCAGTGAAAGAAAATCATGTAGCACCACTGTATGATGCATAGCCAATAAGTAGAAGGTGCCAATATGAGTCACAGCCAAGCTCATCAACTTGCTACAACACTCAGTTTGAAGATATTCTAGCCTAGATAGACTGATACCTAGAGAAAAAAAAAGCAAGCTCAAAGCACAGTACAGCCTGGAGACTTGGAGAAAATATTCTCCTACAAGTTCATCTTTGCATGATAATAACAAAACTTAATTAAAAATGAGTGGTATTTTCTTTATTTGTTTTTTCAACAGAAAACTCAAATACCAGATTGTCTGGTTCAAAATTGAACACCTGGCAACCCTAATGATTTGGTTTGCACAATGAATTATGTTGCTTGGTAGATTCAGAAATGTGGAGACATTTAGGGTCAGGGTTCGGAGAGCTGAGAAAGATTCAGGAGAAAAATGCATATTCTTTAATTTAAAAATTTTTAATTGGATTAAAAATATGAAATTTCTAAGGAAAAGAAAATCTTTTAACCTGTTATTCTTTTTGGGATAGGCCTTTACAATTTCTTGTCACAAATATTAATGTTCACAGCTTTAACTCTGTCTTCCTACAGATCACAATCTCTGTTGGGTTTGATTTAGGTCCTAAATCTGTCCTAAATCTGATAAACAATTATTATAGCTCAATTAACTAGGCATACTCATATAAGGGAAAGGAGCTCTGGTAGCATAGTGGTTACGAATCGGGCTGCGAGCCGCAAGGTCAGCAGTTCGAAACTACCAGCTGTTCCATGGGAGAAAGATGAGGCTTTCTGCTCCTGTAAAGATTTACAGCCTCGGAAACCCTGTACAGGGTCGCTATGAGTCAGAACTGACTCCACGGCACACAACAACAACAACAACAACTCATATAAGACAGTCCTAATGGTGGCTGTGGATTAATGAGCTGGACTGCAAAGTTGATTTGGTCTGCAAGACTGGTTTTTCAAGCTCACCAGTTGCTCCTCAGAAACCAGATACAGGATCCCTGTGGGTCAGAACTGACTCAACGACATTTACCAACAGCAACAACTCAAATAAAAGTGTGGGCCCTGGATTCAGATGCCTGTGTTTGAATCACAGCTCTGCCACTTCTCATCTGTGTAGACAAAAAACTCAACACATTTTTTGCCTTAGTTTTTGTTGTTGGTATTAAGTGCTGTCAAGTTGGTTCTGATCCATAGTGACCCAGTATAGGGTTTATGAGGAGCAGCTGGTGAGCTTGATCCACCAACCTTGCAGTTCAAATGGCTTTCCAGTCTGGTGCATTAACCCTCAGCACCATACCAGGACTCCTTTGCCTTAGTTTACTCAGGTATAAAAATGGAGTTGATGGTAATAATATCTAGTTTTGTAGCTTTTTTTGTAAGAATAAATAGGCTCACAGCTAACATTTGTATATTCCTAGTCAAGACTACAAATGGTAACTTTGTCTGGAGTCTTAGTGTGTGGCACTGTGGGTTAATGCACTAGACTTAAAGATTGGTTTGAACTGCAAGGTCAGTGGTTCAAGCTCACCAGCCGCTCCTTGGAAATCGTACACAGGTTTGCTATGGGTTGGAGCCAACTCAACGGCATTCAACAATAACAATACTTTTGTCTAAATATTTCCAATTTTTAAATTGACCTAATAAGCCATTGAAAAACTGTGTTTTTCTTCCTTGAAAAATAAACCTTCAAAAGCTAGAAATCCAGGTTCATATTTAGAATTCTCAGACTACTTGGCATTCCATGCTGGAATGTGGAGATCTTCAGCTTTTAGATAGACTATGCACATCTTCCCAAAACTTGCTCTTTTTTTACAGTGTAGTGGTCCAGAAGACCATGTGTGAACACGCTTGTCCACACATCCAAGCTACAGACACATTTATTTCTATTGTGATTTGAGTAAGTTTACAGAGCAAACTGATTTTCCATTCAAGAATTCATACACACTTTGTTTCATGACATTAATTGTAATTCCAATAATGAAACAGTGCTCTTTGCACTTCTTCCCTGTTTTCATTTAATTCATCCTTCTTTCCTTTTCCTTCCTGCCTCCTGAGCTTCATCCCTGGACACATGCTGCCCTTTCCGTCTCATATGATTGTTTGTTCTAAGGATGTATACTTCCCTGGTGTTATTGTTTATTTTATTGGACAATATAATAAAACTCAGTCTAACAATGTGACTGAAAGTTGAGTCACAGGAAGACTTTATTTTCGGGCCTGAAGGGTTATAGTCTTGGGGTGTCTACCAATTTCTATCAGACCAGTAAGCCTGCTGTCTTTATCCACCTAAATCTTTATGGAAGCTGACGACCTCATCTGTCTGTCACTAAGTGACTGGTGAGTTTGAACCACTGACTTTCTAGTTATCTGCTCAGCACTTAAACTGCTGCACCACCAGGACACCTTTCACTGTAAATGGAAGATATTCTTTCTTTCCCTTGTTACACTTTTTTATGAATTGGGTGAAGGTTACAGAGCTAATCAGTTTTCCATTTACAATATATATACATTTTGTTTTATCTTATTTATTACACAGTGTAACACCACTTACCTCACTTCCTCCCGATGTTTCTGGATTCCTGTCTTCCTTCTTTCCTAACCCTTCTGAACTGCGTCCTTGGACAAATACTACCACTTTTTCTAGTTTTATTGTACATTTTATCCCACTCTATTCAGGACCTCCTATTGTCATCTTTGAATTTCAGAGTGGTTGGTAATGGTACTCAGACACCATATAGTTATAGTCTCTGGATCGTGGAGGCTGGGGTTTGCATAATTCATTATTAATTCTCCGGACTAGTCATATCCATGTGTGGTTTCTTTCTGTTTGTAAACCGATTGTTGACTTTTATAGTGGTGGTCTCATGTAATTTTTGTCTTTTTGTGATTGATTTATTTTACTCAATATAACGTCCTCCAGCTTCATCTATGTTATGAGATGTTTCACAGACTCATTGTTGTTCCTTAATATTGATTAGTATTCCAATATGTATCATGATGTGATTAGTCATTCATCTGTTGATGGACACTTAGGGTTATTTCCATTTTTTTAGCTATTGTGAATAATGCTGTGGTGAATATGTTGTTATTAAGTGCTGTCGAGTCAATTCCAACCCATAGCAACCCTGTATAGGGTTTCCAAGTAGCAGCTGTTAAGCTTGAACCACCGACCTTGCAGTTCAAACGACTTTGCAGTCTGATGCATTAGCCCACAGTGCCATACCAGGACTCCATGGTATTTCATGGCTTCTATTTATTTGGGACATATACCCTAGTTGTTGTTGTTAAGTACCTTTGAGTCGGTTCCCACTCATAGTGACTCTGTGTAAGGTTTCCAAAGAGCAGCTGGTGGGTTTGAAATGCTGACCTTTCACTTAGCAATTCAGTGCATACCCTACAGTGCCACACCAGGATACCTATACCTTGTTGTTGTTGTTGTTAAGTGCCACCACGTTGGTTCAGACTCATAATGACCCTGTGCAGGGTTTCTGAGAAGTTTAAACTGCTGCCCTTATAGCTCAAACTGACCTTGCAGTCAAGTGCATTATCTTGCAGCTCCAAATTATGGTGGTGGTGGTTATGTACCATGGAGTCGGTTCCGACTCATAGCGACCCCGTACTGGGTTTCAGAGACTATAAATCTTTACGGGAGCAGAAAGTCTCATCTTTCTTCTGTGAAACAGCTGGTAGTTT
>NW_006408557.1:1869734-1891088 GCF_000296735.1 Chrysochloris asiatica
TATCTACAAGTTTGGGTGTTCTTGTGCATCTCCCCTCACTTCACATCAGCTGGATGCTTCACTCTCAGCTGTAGCCCTCCGTGTCCCTACCCATTTTTAGATTGGATTTTTTGTTTTTGTTGTTGAAGTTTTTCGTAGATTTTAGAAATTAGTTCCTTATTTGACATGGCACGGCCCCAAATTTTTTCCCCATTTTGCAGCTTCTCATTTTATTCTTTTGATGACGCCTTTTGGTGAGCATGGAGGTCCCAGTCATATAATTTATCTTCTGTTGTTTGTGCATTTTTAAAGTAGTTTGTCTTCTACTGTTTAGTGCCATGCATTAGGACTTCTAAGTTTGCCTCTACTTTTATTTGATGGTCTTTAACCTTTTGCTTTTAACATTTAGGCTTTTAATCTATCTGAGTTAGTTTTTGTATATGGTGAGAAATATGGATCCTGTTTTCATTTTCCTGCAACTCCAGTTTTGTTAGTGCCATTTGTTAGACTACCCCTTCCCCATTCATTAGGTTTTGACCCTTTTTCAAAAATAAGCTGTCTGTTCCATTGAACAATGTGTCTATCATTTTCTAAATATCAGGTTGTTTTGACTAGCTTGGTTGGCTTTGAGATTGGTAAGTGTGAGGCCTCCTACTTTATTATTTTTTAGTGTGCTTTGCTTATCCAGGGTCTCTTTACTTCCTATAAAAAAATGTGATTAGTTTTTCCATCTCATTACTAAATGATCGTGGAATCCAGATTAGGATTGCATTATATATCTACACATTGCTTTGGTAGTATAGACATTTTCACAATGTTAACTCTTCCTATTCATAAACAGGGTACCTTCTAACTTTTATGTTGGTCTTTTGGGAATTCTTGTAGTAGTGTTTTATAATTTTCTTTGTTTAGGTCTATTAGTCTCTGGTTAGATTTATTCCCATTTCATCTTTTGGGTGACTACTGTAAATAGATAAAGAACCCTAGTGACATTGTTGAATAAGTGGCCTGCTAATTAAAAGGGTTATGATTCAAAATCACGAGGTGCTACTCAGGAGAAAGAAGAATCTGTCTGCTTCCATAAAGATTTGCAGACATAGAAATCCTATATGGGTTGCTTTGAGTCAGAATTGACTTGATGTCTGTGAGCAAGAGAGAGAAAGATTGTAAATGATATTGTTTTCCTGTTTATATTTGTAGAATTCTTTTTGTTGTGTAGAGGATTCTAATGAGTTTTGTATATTAATCTTATACCATACCAGTTTACATAATCTTTATATTTGTTGCTTTAATTTTCTTTCTGAGTCTCATATAATCTGCAATTAGAGAGATAGTTTTATTGCTCTTTACTTATTTGGATGTCTATATTGCCTATGGCTCTGAATAGGCCTTCCAATACAATATTGAATAAGAGGGGAAATAAAGGGCATCTTTGTTTGATTCCCATTTCTAAAGGGAATGCTTTCAACCTCTCTCCACTGAGAATAAAGTTGGACATTGGCTTTTGTGTGTATACCATTAATTATGTTGAGGAATTTCCCTTCTATTGCTATTTTGCTGAGTATTTTTTTATAAGGATTGAGTGTTGGGTTATGTGAAATGTCTTTTCTACAATGTATATCAATTGATATGATCATTTCTTTTGTGTGATTTATGTGGTAGATTTAGTTGGTTACTTTTCTAACATTGAACCATCCTTGTATACCTTGTATTAATCCAGTTTGATCATGATGAATTCATTTTTTGACATGCTGTTGGATTCTGTTGCTAGAATTTTTTTGAGAATTTTTGGATCTATCTAATGAGGAAGATTGATCTAGAACAATCTTTTTTCGTGTCTTTTGCTGTTTGGGGTTTCAGGGATATTCTTGCTATATAGAATGAGCTCAGGAGTACTCCATCCTTTTCTATGTTCTGGAATCATTTGAATAGAATTGATATTAGCTCTTCTCTAAATGTTTGTTAGAATTTGCCTGTGATGTTACTTGGGTCAGGATTTGTTTTTTTGGTGGAGTTTTTTTGTTTCGTTTTGTTTTGTTTTTAATGACCTGTTCAATTTTTTCTTTTGTGATGGCTTTGTTAAAATTTTCTAGTTTACATTGTGCTAGTTTGGGCCGTAGAGTGTTTGCAGAAATTCATCCATTTCTTTTTAGGTTTAGCAATGCATTGGAGTACACTCTTTCATAATATCCAGTTATCTTTTTTTATGTCATTTGGTTCTGTTATAACACTGTGTGTTTAATTTCTTAGTCATATTGTTTGTGCCTTCTCCTTTTCCTTTTTAAGATTTTTCAGTGGTTTGCCGATTTTATTAATTCCTTCAAAGAACCAACTTCTAGTCTTGATAATTATATTATTTTTCTGCTTTCTGTTTCATTGATCTCTGCTCACATCTTTGTTATTTTCTTTCTTCTGGTGCTTGTAGGCTTTTTTTGTATGTGCCTTTTCTAATTTTTGGAGATATTGGGTTTAGGTGTTGATTTTTGTTCTTTATTCTTTTTTGATGCATGCATTTTTGCTCTAAATTGTCCTCATAGCTTGGCTTTTGCTGTGCTTCATTGATTGGGTATGCTGTATTTTCATTCTCATTTGATTGAAGGAATTTTTAAGCTTCATTTGTTTCCCAGCAGTGTTTAAGCAGGATGTTATTAAATTTCCATATATTTAAGGTTTTCCCTTTAATCTCCCAGTTATTGATTTCTAATTTTATTGCATTGTCTTTTGAGAAGATGTTTTATAGTATTTTTGATGTGTTTAGTTTATTGAGGCTTGTTTGCTTCCTATCAGATCATTTATTTCTGAATACTGTTCCATGTGTGCTTATATTGCACTGTTGTTGAGGAGAGTGTTAAACAGTAGTATTATGAACTATTACCGGGTGTCTTCACTAAGCACTGAAGGTATAATCATGAATAGAACATGATCATTGCTTCAGGATATATAACCCTTTGACAGATAGGCATTTAACCCCAAAGTTTGGACTTTGTTATACTGTTGTTGTTGTTAAGTGCTGTCGAGTCGGTTCTGACCCGTAGCGACCCTGTATAGGGTTTCTGAGAAGCAGCTGATGAGTTTGAACCACCGACCTTGCAGTTCAAATGGCTTTGCAGTCTGGTGCATTAACCCACAGCGCCACACCAGGACTCCTTTGCTATAACAGGGATATACAAAATTTGTTTGGTCTCACATAAAAGGCAACTACTAATTCCCTGGGAAGGTTAAGAAGGGAGGCCTTATAGAGTCATGGTTAAATTGAGATATGAAGGGTGGATATGAGTTTGACTATCAGGATATATACCAAGTAAGGCTTAAATGCATACTTTACAATCTTCAAATATAGCAAATGTCTGTTATCGAGATCCTGGTGTGGCACTGTAGGATACACACTGGACTGCTAACCATAAGGTGTGTGGTATAAACCTACCAGCTGATCCTCAGAAACCCTACCCAGGGACACTATGTGTCAGAACCATCTCAAAGGTACTTAACAGCATCAGTCATCTAGAAAGCTATTTTCCCTTCCTCTTCCCACCATCTCTGGTAACTATCTTTATAGTTGTGTACTACTCTATCATATGTATGTAACACAGATTGTTTCTGCATTCATTGATGAGAACTTAGATTGTTTCTGTCTTTTTGCTATTGTGAATAATGTTGTAATGATATTTTTGCTATTATGAATAATACTCACATGTCTATTCATGTCACTGTCTCTAGGATATATACCTAGGAGTAGGATTGTTTAGCTTTTTGAAGATGCACAATGCCATTTTCCACATTGATTGCACCATTTTACAACCTACCGATAGTGTACAACAACATCTCTAGCATTTATTTTCTGTTGTTGTTGATCGATGCTATTTTTGCCGTGTGATATGATATCTCATTTTAATTTTAATTTGCATATTTCTAATGACTAATGTTCATAAGCATCTTTCATGTGTTTGTTGGCTGCCTGAATGTCTTTTTGGTGAAGTGCCTGTTCATGTCTTTTGCTTATTTTTTCGGACTGGGTCGTTTGCCTTTTTCTTGTTGAGTTGTTGAAATCGTCTATATATTTTGAAATTAGACCTTTATCAGATATGGGGTTGTAGGGAGTCTTCAAAAAGTTCATGGGAAAACAGAACTTTCCCAAATCTGCAGGGTCTCTTTTTATTCATATGGTTAAGTCTTTTGACAAGGATCGGTATTTGATTTTTAAGAGGTCCCAGTTGCCTAATTTGTCTTCTGTTGTTCTTGCATTTTTAGTTGTGTTTAATAGACTATTCATTTCAAAAATTATATCTCATTGTTTTGTTCCTAAGTCATCTTCCAGAATTTTCTAGTTTTACCTCTTAACATTTAGGTCTTCGCTACAATTTAAATTAGTTTTTGAGTATGATGTGAAGCATGGAACCTGTATTCTGCTACAGTTTATCAGTTTTGTAAGCACCATTTGTTAAAGAGACTATTTCTTCCCTACTGAATGGACTTCCACCCTTTGTCAAAGATCAGTTACCTGACAATGAATAGATTTACGTTGGTTTCTCAATTCTATTCCATTCGTCTATATGTCTGACATTGTACTAGTATGAAGCTATTTTGATTACTGTGTCATAGTAAATTTTGAGATCGTGAATTGTGAGGTCTCCAACTTTGTTCTTCTTCAGCATTGTTTTAACTGTTTGAGACCTCTTCTCTTTTCATATAAAGTTGGAGATTAGTTTTTCCATTTTACTAAAGAATGCTGTTGGAGTTTGGTTTAGGATTGCTTTATATCTATAGATCACTTTGGGTGGTATTGACATTATCACAATGTTAAATCTTCCAATCCATCAGCATGATTTGTTCCCCCAATTTTGTAGGTTTCTTACAGTAATGGTTTAGAAGAAGTACAATGCAAGATTTCCTTGTACATGTCTTTTACCTCCTTGGTTAGGTTTATTACTAGACATTTTATCCTTTTGGAGACTACTGTAAGTGGTATTGTTTTCTTGATTTTCTATTTGAAGTTCCCCTTGCTAGTTTAGTTTAAAAGAACCCTGTTTATTTTTGTGTGTTCATTTATAACCTGCACTTTTGCCTAATACTTCTATTAGTGCAAGTAATTTTGCTGCAGAGTCTCTGGGATTATCTATGGGAATAATCATGTCATCTGCAAAGAGAACTCATTTCTTTCCAATGTGGATAACCTTTTATTTCTGTTTCTTACTTTATTGCTGTGGATAGGATTTCCAGTAAAATACTGATTAAGAGTGCTGCTAATGGTCATTGATCTTTTCCATGGAGAATAATGTTGTTTAGCTTCCATGTATTTAATTGTACTTAATTAAATACAAGTTTTCCATGTATTTAATTTTTTCTCTTATTGATTTATAGTTTTATAGTATTATAACCACAGAAGATGATTTGTATTATTTTGATGTTTTTGAATTTATTGAGACTTGTTTTGCGGCCCAAACTTGTACATAGTGGTTACAAATTGGGCTGCGAACCTTAAGTTCAGCAGTTTGAAACTACCAGCTGCTCTGTGGTAGAAAGATGAGGCTTTCTGCTCCCATAAAGATTTACAGCCTCAGAAACCCTGTACAGGGTTGCTAATGTGTTGGAACTGACTTGACGTCACTTAACAACAACAACAACTGTTGAATAGTGTGTTTTGTTTAAATCTATGAAATTAAGTCAGACTCCTGGGGTGACACTATAGGATAAGAACTGGACTAGGAACCACAAGATCAGCGGTTCAAATCCACCAGTTGCTCCTCAGAAACTCTACAAAGGGTCGCCATGAGTTGGAACCAACCAGATAGCACTTATCAATAACAATGAAGTCAAGTTGGTTGGTAGTGTTGTTTAGATCTGTATCTTTGTTGATTTACCTTCTGTTTATTAAGTCCATTGTCAAAAATGGTGTGTTTAAAAAGTCCCCTAATAACTGTTGTTGTTTTTAAATGCTGTTGAGTTGATTCCAACTCACAACAACCCTACATAGGGTTTTCATGGAGGCCAGGTGGGCTTAAACTGCTGACCTTAAGTTTAGCAGTCCAATGCTTATCCTTCAGCGCCACACCTGGAAAGAAGATCTATTTCTTTTTTAATTTCTTTTAGAGGTTGTATTATGTATTTTAGAGACCTGGTGTGACACTATAGGGTAGGCACTGTAATTCCAACCACACAGTCAGCAGTTCAAATCCACCAATTGCTCCTTAGGAATACTACACAATGTTGCTTTGAGTTGGAACTGATTCAACAACACATAAAACACAATGATATATTTTGGCTCTTTCTTATTGAGTGATTGAATGTTTATTATTATCACATCCTCTTGGTGAAATGACCCTTTAATTATTATATAGTTCCCTTCTTTTGCCCTATGGTTATTAGGTTGGTGGGAATAGGGAGGGAATTATGCAGATCACCAAGAGTGAGTGCTGGCTCACTACCTATAGGTTGCAGCCAATCATTGGTCTTGGCTTGTAGTGTAGTGGTTACAAGTCGGGCTGCCAACCTCAAGATCAGCAGTTCGAAACTACCAGCTGTTCAATGGGAGAAAGATGAGGCTTTCTGCGCCCGTAAAGATTTACAGCCTCGGAAACCCTGTAGTCATTATGAATCGGTACCAACTCCACAGCACATAACAACAACAACAACAACAACAACAACATGTGAGGAGGAAGGGGTTGCCTGAAACCTGTATGTTTGGGCAAACTCTAGTTGCTGTTGTTTTACAGACGTATTTTTCTGTGGGTATTTCCGGTTCAAATTGTCAAGCACTGCTCAAATTGTTAGTTCCATCCCTGGAGCTCCTGTCTGCTGTCTTGCACTTCTTCCTTAGATTCCATTTATGTCCAACTCATGTTATTTCATTCCAGGTTTGTCTATACAGTACCTCTGTCTATTATTGGGAATACCATTAAGTTGCCTTCCTATGCTTCCCACTTGGGAAAGCTGCTAGTTCTGTCTCAAGAAGGCCATTCTGCACAAAGCCAAAAGGCAAGTTGTTGTTGTTATGTGCCGTGGATTCAGTTCCGACTCATAGCGACCCTGTACAGGGTTTCCGAGGCTGTAAATCTTTATGGGAGCAGAAAGCCTCATCTTTCTCCCGTGGAACAGCTGGTAGTTTTGAACTGCTGACCTTGTGGTTCACAGACCGATTCATAACCACTATACTACCAGAGTAGACTGTGACTTTGTAATTATCCTAGTTTTGTGTTTTCATTCAGTCTCTCCTTCTATTTAGTTTTCAGTATAATTCTTCATCCTTCCATTTGATCCTCAGGGTTCCAAAGTTATCATCTATAGCGATTTCATTTTGTGTCTTGAGTTTTTGTTGTAGCGGGAAACTATGCTGTGTCTGACTACATGCCATCTTGAGCTGCTTTTGTGTCTAAAATTCTTGAGGTTAAAGCCAATGCCTTATTTGACTTTACATTTTTAGTCCCTTTCGAAGAGCCTGATTCAGAGTAAATATTGCATCAATACTTGTTGAATGATTAGATAAATAAGTGGTAATTAGTACTACCAATACCAATACCCCAACCATATGTCTTAGAAATGGTATTGTTTCCCCAGCTGATTTCTAATGTGAAGTATTTGTATCTCTGTGCCTGAGGACTCTCCTTCTAGAACCTTGGAAATGTCCTTATCCCTTTGTACAAGGAATTGTGGCTGTTGCTTCTGTGTAGCACTGAGTTGATTCTCACCCCTGGTGACCATGTGTGACGGAGTAGACGTGCTCCATAGAATTTCCTAGGCTGAAATCTTCACAGCAGCAGACATCTAGGTCTTTATTTTTCTTGTGGAGTGACCGGTGAGTTCATACAGCCAACATTTTCATTGGCAACTTAGCATTTAAGCATTGCATCACTAGGGTTCCTCACCGGAGAATTAATGTCCCCCAAAACAGCCCTCAAACTATAACTTTCAGAAGATGGAAAATAACTATTCAGCTTAATGGCCCCTTAATTACTACAATTCTAAGGCACATTCTATGTAAAATTCCATAAATACCCAGCTGGATAGCAATAGCTTACTCAGTATTATACCATTTAACTATTTGTACTCAAAACTTTGACTAAAGGCCTGCTTCTGAAGGTATCCAAACTAACGTGGATGCCTGGGAGCACAAAGATAAGAAAATACAGGTGAAAGGGCTTTTGAGGATGAGAGAGATTCTGGGTAGCCCAAAGGGTCAGAAACCTGTTACGAATTGAATTATGTGCCCCCCACAATGGTATGTTGTAAAACCTAACCTCTGTGCTTGTGATATTAATCCTATTTGGAATGGGTTGTCTTTATTATGTGAATGAAGCAGGATTAGTATAGAGTGTGCTTTGAGTCAGTCTCTTACAAAACATAAAATGAGCAGTTTAAACAAGCAGAGGTGGGAAGGAAAGAAGATTGCCCCAAAGCAGAAACTCAAGGGGACAAGGACATTCTTCCTGAACTGATAAAGAAAGAAAGCCTTCCCCCATGGCCAACACCCTAAATTTGGACTTCTAATTTCCTAAACTGTGAGAAAATAAATTTATGTTATTTCTGCTATAGCAGCACGAGGTAACTAAAACACCACCAGTGATTCTGTATATATACCAGAATCTATGCAGAAGGTACTGGCAGCAAAATTGAGATTGGCCACAAGTTTACCATCTTCACTGTCCTGTTCTTTCACATCTTCATCTTAAGCCCTAGGTGACTACAGGTGGGGATAAGCCTACAGAAAAAGTGGCCTAAATGACTAGAAAAAAGGAAATTAAAGCAGCAGTCAAGTATCAAACAATGTATTGCATTAGGCAAATCTGCTGCACAAGACCTCTTTAAAGTGCTCAAGAGCAAAGATGTTAGTTTGAGGACTAAGGTGCACCTGACCGAAGCCATGGTATTTTCAGTAACCTCATATACATGTGTAAGTTGGACAGTGAATAGGAAGACTGTAGAAGAATTGATGTATTTGAGTTATAGTATTGGAGGGGAATATTAAAAGTACCATCACTACAAAAAGACAAAACAAATCTGTGTTGGATGAAGTACAGCCAGAATACTACTTGGAAGCCAGAATGGCCAGACTTTGTCTCCCATACTTTGGACATATTATCAGGAGAGACCTGTCACTGAGGAAGGATACATGTTTGACAAAGTGGAGGGATGGAGGAAAAGAGGAAGACCCATAAGGAGATGAATTGACGCAGTGGCAACAGCAGTGACCTCAAGTGTAGCAATTATTGTAAGGTAGGTTCAGGACCGGGCATTGTTGGCTCTGTTATGCATAGGATTGCTGTGAGTGGATACTGACACAATGTCACACAACAACAACGAAGAGAATCAAGAAACAGAGCCAAGAAGTCCCTGAGAAACACAAAATCACATTATAGTCCAACAAATAGAAAGCCCCCAGATTTACTGAATAGTCTTTTCTAGCACTCTCTTGGCCTGCTGCTTCCCCTGCTGTATGCTCTTCAGTCAATTCAACTCATAACGAACCTGTACATGGTTTCTGAGGTCATAAATGTTTACAACAGCAGAAAGTCTCATCTTTCTCCCTTGAGGCAGTTGGTAGATTTGAACTACTGCCCTGTGTTTAGGTGCCCAAGGCATTCCCCTCTGTGCTACCATGGCTCCTTCATACATACACAGGATAGCTTTATGTTTATCCATAATGTCAAATGAAAATTCAGTCTTTTACCCTTCTCTTGGTGAACGTTGCATTCTCTTGGCTTTAACTATCTCTCTTCTTTACCCAGTATATACCTTGTCCGTTTTATCTGCTTGTGACCCCTATTATTGTCTCTTTCTCTTCACACACTTGCTATAACCTGGAAAATTAGTTCTACTGTGTAAACTGAAATGAGGTAGCCTTCACATATAATGGTGGTGATAGTGTTTGTACTCTTCAGATAAAATAACTTGAGATAAACAAAGTAAATCTACTGTAACTCTCTGACTTGTGAAATCTGTAGCTGTAGAATCATCATCCATCATTTTTGTCTTCTAAGACACTAATGGAAATTAAATAAACAAACCTGTCCACATTAGGAATAGAAAAGAGTTTCTACTATGTCAAGTTTCATTCAAAATGTAATACGAATAAAATAACTCTCTTGTTTTTAAACAAGACATCTATTAAGAATTAAGAAGACAAAAAAGGGAGTATTACAGCTAAAAGGCAGATAGGGTATTGTTTAACCAATGTTTCATTAATGAATGAGAGTTCAAATAGCAAAAGATAGTTTAACAACATCATTTTATATTTGTGAAGATTAAACAAGACTCATGTTTCCCCTGCTTGAAGGTTTGCAAACTAAATCTTTCACAAAATGCAAAGGAAGATAAACTTGAGAGGAACTTAGCCTGTCACAGTGATTGATGGGTCAGGTTTTCACCCAACAGTGTTTGAAAATGTAGATTTCCTTAAATAAATGATGCTGTGCAAGTCATGCCAGCCTAGGGAATTAAGAAGACATTATTGTATTTTGCCAAAGCAACATAAAATACTACTACAGAATTCAGTGGTTGTAATTCTATCTACTTCCCATAAGACCATGCAATTCTTATAGCATATGAGTGCTACCATCTTTAGTAATAAGTTTCTGATGTGTAGCAAGGTGAGACAAATCATTCTGCATGGCATGTTCCTGGAGGTACTGAAAAAATAGCAGCACCATTTTAGCAATCCACTCTCATAATGTTTTTGAGGGATTTTTTTTTCTCCATTTCCTTTAGCTTATATAGAATTTTGAATCGGGGACTTGATTTACAGTTGAAAAAATGAAGAGGACGAGAATTAAATTCTAAAATCTAAAGACTGGAGGTGGCTTATTGTCAAGACAGAAAAGTATTCTTGGAAGCAAATTTAAAAATATGTTGTTAAAATTGACAAGTTATAGCATGTCTTAGGCTGGGTTTTCTAGAGAAGCAAAACAAGTGGAACATATATGCATATATAGAGATAGAAGTTTATTATCAAGGAAATGATTTACAATTGTAGAGTTCTGGGTCCTAAGCAGAAGGGAGAGACTTTCACGTGTGTCCATTATATTGGGAGCAGGCCACACTCCAAGGAAGCATCCCTTCAGTTGATTGGCCGCTCATAGCCACTCATCGTAGAGTTAACTATACCTGTATTAGGTTTCATCACCATACGAACAAGCACATTTCAACTGCTAAAGCTCTGGAAATCCTGGCCTAGTCAAGTTGACACAGAAGCCTAACCATTACAGTCCACCCGTGTCAACTTGAAATCTATAAACTATATACATAATCTCTAAATCAAGAAAATTATAAAGTCATACTTATGTCTAATATAATTAAAACATGTACAACCAAAAATGCATTCACCCCATTTACATCTTGTATGTTATAAATGAACAAAACAAAAATATTTGATGCACACAAACAAAAAAACACCCCATAATATATCTATTCACTTAAATGTCCAAAAGGCACATTCTGTAAGCCAACCTTCTGCCAGTAAACACAGAGTATTAATCTGTCCATGGGCCTAGAGTCCTAATCTGCTCTGTCTCTTCATGCTACCATCTCTACTGTTGTCACTTTTCCAGGCAGGGATCTCATGCTCCACTCATTGTCTTCCTTAATGATGGTCTTGGATTAGTCTGTTCCTGGAGTTTTGGTAGTATAGTGGTTACAAATCGGGCTGAGAGCCGCAAGGTCAGCAGTTCGAAACTACCAGCTGTTCCGTGGGATAAAGATGAGGCTTTCTGCTCCCATAAAGATTTACAGCCTCGGAAACCCTGTACAGGGTTGCTATGAGTCGAAACTGACTCCACAGCACATAATCACTAGCACCATTTAGTTACATATCTTCTACAATTACAGTTTGACAATTACGGTTAACGCTCACAATTGAAATAATAAAATACTAACATTGTCATCCCCCACCCATTTTACAAGACCCATTTGGTTAAGAGGAAAACTAGTCAGTGGGAATACTTTTTTGTACCCTCACTATAAAACTAAGCACATGCATGAAAGATTGTAAGCCAGTCACTTCATGCCTTTATAGCCCCTCCCATTTCTGATAGCCACTTTATAAATTGCCCATCCCTATCAACCCCGGACACTGAAGAGACAGGCATGTTCTTGGTATGAAGAATTGATCATTCCAGTTGTAATTTTGAGCAACTTCATTCATAAGCAAAAGTCCAGATTATCAAAATGTAACAATTGACACTTGCTCAGAGTATCAAACATCTTTATCTTCATCTGGTCAGGTTCTGTTCAACAGAGCCCTAGACATCCAAGCTAGGTCAAATGGGTACTAGCTGCAAGTTTGAGGTTTCATGCACACCTCCCTGCACTTAAAATATACTGGACCCTTCACTCCCAGTCCTAACTTAAGAGCTTAGGAGTTCACACAAGTGCCCAAACTTCAGACCAGCCAGCCTTCCCTCTTCTCTTATCTCAAGGTTGGTGGGTGCTAATAGAATGTCTTCATTGCTATATTTTCCCCAATTCTATTCACAGGTAGACTCAGGTGGTCACCAGCGAGCATATGGCTCCAATCCTAGAAGGGGTTTTTCTCCCATGGGCTGACTTCCCTTGTCTTTAAGCCTAAGGAACTTAGAACACCAAACTGTCTACTTTTTCTCTCCGCCTGAATCTCCTGTTCTCCCAGCAGTTTGGGGTTGGTCAGTATGTCTTTTTAAATGCAAATGTACCAACTATGAGTGTTCTGAGTGGGGCTCAGGTTTCCACCTAAAGCCCCATTAAAGCAAAAGGTCTTTTCTTTTTGGGGAAATTCTAACTACATTTTAACAAATCCAATCAAGCATAGAAAGGAAGGTAACCTTAAAAGTTCCCTGTAATCATAATTCTCAATACTCCTATCACACATGTATATGTATTTTACAATAATAGGCCAGAGGAACCAATATCTATAAGGTAGTCAAACACATAAACCTTTTAAAACACTGAAGTTCAATCTTTTTTTCTCTCTTGAACTAACCCTTTTCATATGCACGTGAATTTGGGCTTGTGGCAGGGTGGATTCCAGTAAGTCTAGGTCCTGTGTCAGCCATCGTTTTTAAGCAGCAATCAGGAGACTCCCCTTTGTTGAAATATTTTATCCTATCCCCTTCATTTTTTCTCTTACAAGAGCTCATAATTTCTTAGGTCTGGAACCATTGCAATGAATCCTGCTCAGAGCACCAACTACTTAAACCAAGGGGGGACCATGTCTGACTTCCTCTAACTCCACAAGAGGGAAACAGGACCAAACTCAAAATCAGCCCTATGCCAATTCCTATGAAGTGGGGGTCAGATATGCCACCACCCTATATCAGTGTCTTTAAAACTAGTCAGACTTGGGAACTAATTTAGAAATTTCATCCTTATGGTTTTGTTTCTCTAGAACCACACTCTCCCAGGTACCACATGTTTTAGGCTAGGTTTTCTACATAAGCAAAATTAGTGAAATATATATATATATATGTAACATAAAGAGACAGAATTTTCTTTTCAAGGAAATGGCTTAAAATTATTGAGTCCCAGGTCCCCAGCAGAAGAGAGAGCGAGCCTTTCCTGCATGTCCATTATGTTGGGAGTAGGCCAGACCCCCAAGAAAGCATCCCTTCAATTGATTAGCTGCTCATAGCCACTCACAGAATTAACTATGCCAGTATTAGGTTTCATTACCATGGGAATAAGCACATCTCAACTGCTAAACCTCTGAAAATCCTGACCTAGTCAAGTTGACACAGAATTGAAATCATTACATGGCATTTGTTTTATTTGTTTGCCATATATTAGTTGAGATGTTTTTAATGAATATTCATACAGATACGTAATTTGTAGGGAAAGATGATATGTTTCATGGTGTTTTAGAATCTTATTTTTATATTTAATAGTAATTAGTGATGTCTTTTGATGTTAATAAAATAATTTTATAATAATTTTAGCAGTTGCATACAATGTACTGATATGCTTATAGTTTCATTCACTGTTGGACATTTAAACTTATACTACCATTTATACAAATAGCACTGTGGAGACCAACATTTTATCCAAGTCTTGTTGAGTACCCCTAATTGTTTAATTAGGGCAAATATCTTGAATTCAAACTGCCGAATTAGTGTATCTGTAAAATTACGCCTTTTTTTGCATCAGCAGAATCCAAGATACTTGTTTTCTCAGTCTTTTGTCCCCAATAATTGTCATTTAGGAAAAAAAAAATTGGTGCCAATTTTGTAGGCAAATTTGCATCACATTATAATTTTAATTTCCTTGATAACTTGTGAAGTTAAAAACCTCAACAAGACTTTTATGACATTTCTATCAAAGTATTGACCATTTAAAAAAACAAATTGGTCATTTAAACTAGTACTTATACTTGTTTGTTGACTTATCAATCTTTTACATATTAAAGATATTAATCATTTAGCTTTCAGATGTTGCAAACACTTTATTCTCATATGCCTGCTAATTCTGCGTATACTTAGGTTTCATCTCTTCGGATTGTATGTTTTGGCTCTTTTGATGGAAGAAAAAAAACCTTATTTTTTTTCTCCAATTATTAGCTAATTTTATCAAGTATTGATTCTGATTTGAATTATATGTAGTATAGTAACAAGAAGCTCCTATTCTGACCCATTGGACTGTTATTCTTGTAATACTATCAGCTGATTTAATTACCCGATTTTCCCAAAGCAGCGTAGAATCTCTTTGTCAATTTCCCTCCAGAAAAATCCAATTGCGATTTTTATTGCAATTGAATTGGATTCATATAGTCAAGAGAATTGATATCACTGTAATATTGACTTTTCTAGTCTAGTAACATAGCTTTATCTCTCTGTGCAAATCATTCAATCTTTTGCATATGCCTACCTTAAGATTTTTTAGTTGTCTTTATTTGAGTCCTTTACATTATAAAAGAAGAAGAAGAAAAAAAGAGCCCTAGATATTGTATTATTTTTTTCCTCAGTTAACAGTATTTACCTTTATTCCTTTTAACTGTGGCAATGGAATTATTTTCTCATCATATAGAAAAGTCACTAGTTTTTAGAAATATAGAATAGGTATTAATTTTCAATCTATCTTGGGCATGCAAGAAATATTCTTATTTCTATATCTTCTTTAAGTCAAATTAGATCTTTCCTTGACCTTGTCAACAATACCAACTTCATTCATCTGCACTGTCAGGAAAACAAATCCATCCTAGTCTTTATAAGATTTCCTGACCCTCTTTAAAGGCACTAAGGTTCTTTCTTACTTGATCCCCAGCAAATGGAGCCAATTTTTATTCTAACATGCAGGATGCTGAGACTGACAGTGTCAAAGTCTTGTGGCTCCAAGAAGACAAGAATAGTTCTGCTCTGCTGAGGCTAAGGGGAATGGGGCTTTCAGCAATCCCAAGAGATCCTATTGCAAGGTGTTTCTTACCTCTTGGGGGCCTTGCAAGGAAATTCTGGAAGAAGCAACCACTTTTCCCTTCCTAGCTATGGATTTTTTTTTTTTTTTTTTAATTCTCCGGTACCACTTTCTCTTCGAAGAGTTACTGTCTGCCTTGCTTCCCTTCCTTCCTTTCTAGCCTAATTCATTTTAGGAAGTCAGGTTTTCATGAAAACAAAAGCCAGACAGATCATCTTTCTTCACACAACTTCTGCTTCAGTGCAGCAACACCCAAGGTGGGGAGAAGAGAGCATCAGCTGCCTGCCTGGAACAGAGAAGCAAGAAATGAAGGGAAAACAAATACCTCAATTAATTTCTTGACCATCCCATGTGTTTTTAATGTGCATTTAAAATTAGTCAATTTACTGGTCACTCTTACTAGTTTTAACAAGTTTCTTGTTCATTAAAACATACTTCTAAAAAATTATACTGGGACTAATATATGGTTGTTTTTGTTTTGTTTTGCATGTTCAATAATGATCAATCTTACTGGCTTAGTGTTATCTCTAGAAAGACCACTAGTCTATCTTCATTAACACAGCTTTTAGATGACCAGGTAGCCAGAATTCCAGTAAATTACAAACTATCTACTTCCCTTTTGTCTACATACCAGTGGTTCTCAAAGTGTGTTCCCCAGAGCAGCAGCAGCAGCAGCAGAATTCCCTGGGAACTTATTAGAAATATAAACTATTGGGTTCTACCCAGACCTACTGAATCAGAAATTCTGGTATGGGACCCAGCAATCTGTATTTCAACAAGCCCTCCAAGTGACCCTAATACACACTGAAGTTTGAGAGTCACTGATCATATGTAGCACTGTGGTACTGTACCAACTCTGGTTTATGGATAATGTTATCTCAGAAATACACTAAAGCCATTATTAAACTGTGTAAAACTCACAAACTCACCTTTTATACCTTAGATTCTATTGTTACAGAAGCATCCCTATTATTGACAAGTCAAGAAATTGACTTATAAGAAAATGAAATTCAATTAGCACTAAGTAATCCAAATCCTTCAGTATCAACTTGTGTGATTCTATGGGCAAAATATTGAATGATGCAGAAAGCAACAACAAAAGATAGAAGAAATAAAGAGAGTCCTTGCATCAAAAATAATTGCTACAAATCCAACTATTTCAGGAGGTAGCCTATGCTCAAGAACCAATGGTGTTAAAGAAGTTCAAGATGAACTGAAGGCATTAGTGAAAAACAAGGCTCAAGAACTTGATACACTACCAATTGAAATGTTTCAACAAACAGATATCATAGTAGAGATGTTAACATATCTGTGTCAAGAAACTTGGAAGATAGCTGCCTGGCCAGCTGACTGGACAATATTATATTCATGCCCATTTCAAAGATAGGTGATTCAAAAAAATAAATGGAAATTAATGAGCAATGACATTAATATCACATACAAATAAAATTTTGCTAAAGCTAATTAAAAATGAAGGCAGTAGTACACCAACAGGGAATCATCAGAAATTAAAGCTAGATTGTGAAGAGAAAATGGAATAAGGGCTATCATTACTGATATCAGATGGAGCGTGGATGAAAGCAGAGAATAGCAGAAAGACATTTACCTGCATTTTATTGATTATACAAAGGCATTCCACTAAATGGATCATAACAAACTATGGTTAACACTAGAAAGATTGAGAATTTGTTTTAACAATTAATTATGTTTTTGTGGAATGTCTACATAGACCAGTTTTTTGAACAGAAGGTATAGTACTTGGTTTACAATCAGGAAAGATATAAGTCAGGGTTGTATCTTTTCACTATGTTTATTCAATCTGCATGCTGAGCAAATAATCAAAGAAGATGTGCTGTATGAAGAAGAAAACAGCATAAGAATTGGAGGATTTATCAACAACTTGTGATCTGCAAATGTTGCAATCTTGCTTGCTGAAAAAGAAGATCTGAATCACTTACTGATGAAGATCAAAGACTACAGACTTTGACATAAAGAAAACAAACATCTTTACAACTGGACCAATAAAGAACATCATGAAAAAAGATGGGCATTGTCAAGGAATTTATGTTACTTGGATCTATAAGCAGCAGTCAAGAAATCAAATGATGTATTGTACTGGACAAATCTGCTGGAAAAGAGTCCTGGTGTGGCACTGTGGATTAATGCGCTAGTCTGCAAAGTTGGTTTGAATATGTAACAAGGTCAGCAGTTCAAGCTCACCAGCTAATCGTTGGAAACCCTATAAAGGGTCACTATGAGTCAGAAGTGATTCTACAGCACTTAACAACAACAACAACAAAAGCATTAAAAAGCAAATGTGTCCCCAGACACTTCATGGGAAAAAAAATGAGGCTTTCTGCTCCCATAGAGATTTACAGCCTTAGAATCAGCATACAGGTCCCTATAAGTCAGAACCAACTCCACAGCACATAACTACCACCACATGTCATTGTGACAACTAAGGCATACTTGCCCTAAGCCATAGTATTTTCAGTCACCTCATATGCATGTGAAAGGTGGACAAGGAATAAGGAAGACCAAAGAATTGATGGCTTTGAATTATGGTATTGACAAATAATATTGAATACTTCATATATTTCCAGAAAAATTAACAGATCTGTCTTGGAAGAAATACAAGTAGAATTCTCCTTAGAAGCAAGGATGGTAAAACTTTTTCTCAAGTACTTTGGACACATTATCAGAAGGGACAAGTCTCTGAAGAACAACACAAGACTTGGTAAATTTCAGGGTCAGTGAAAAAATAGAAGACCCTTAATGAGATGACACAGTGATTGCAATAAAGGAACAATTGTGAATATGGCACAGACTGGACAGGGTTTCATACTGTTTTAGATAATGTTGCTATTTGTTGAAATTGACTCAATGGTGCCTAGCTAAAATGACAATGTACCAAATGTTCAGGCATCTAAAAACGAAAGCTTTCTCTTCTTTCCTTTCGTTAATTATACCTACTCCTCAGTTATTGACAGTTATTTTCCAAAGGGCAGGTTGTCATGTAAAAATTGACATTACGTAAAAGTTCAGCAACCAAATGTTTCCCAGGAATCATTTTGGAGGCAGCTCGTGGGGCTACTTCTTCCTCTACAGCTACCATCCTTGGCTTCTCTTCTCCACATTGTGACTTTTGTCCTTCAGTGGTGGCATGGGAGGAATCAAGGACGAGGTACTTTCCTTACTTGACTTAGTGATCTTAGTAAATTTTAAATATTAATTTAATGTGAAATGTCAGATAATGAAATAGTAAGTGAGTGGGAGGAGGGAGCACAGTGACTCTATAGGATAAGCTCTGGTTTTCAAAACAAAGGAACACTGACTGGTTTAAAATTAGGAAAGGGGTGTGCCAGGATAGTATTTTATCACTACACTTATTCATAATGTATGTTGCTGTTGTTGTTGTTAGGTGCCATCAAGTTGGTACCAACTCATAGCAACCCTATGCACAACAGAATGAAACACTGCCCAGCCCTGTGTCAACCACATAATTGTTATCATTGATTCTGCCACTTGGCCAATCCATCTCGCTGGGGGTTTCCCTCTTTTTCTCTGACCCACCACCTTACCAAACATGATATCCTTCTCTAGCGACTGATCCCTTCTAACAATATGTCCAAAATATGAGAGACGAAGTTTGGCCATCCTGGCCTCCGAAGAACACTCTGGCTGCTCTTCTTCCAACACAGATCTGTTGGTTCCTTTGGCAGCCCATGGCACTTTCAATAGTCTTCGCCAACACCATAACTCAAATATGTCAATTCCTCTATGGTCTTCCTTATTCACTGTCCAGCATATGCATATGAGATTATTGAAAATACCATAGCTTGGGTCAGGTGCTCCTTAGTCTTCAAGCTGATCTCTTTGCTCTTCAACACTTTAAAAAAGTCTTGTGCAGCAGATTTGCCTAATGCAACACGTCGTTTGATTTCTTAACTAATGTTTCCATAAGTGTTGATAGTTGATCCAAGAAGAATGAAGTCCTTGACAACTTCAATCTTTTCTCCATTGATAAGAATGTTGTTTATTGGTCGGGTGGTAAGGATTTTTTTTTTTTTTTTTTACATTGAGATGCAATCCATACAGAAGGCTTTGCTCTTTGATATTCATCAGTCAGTATTTTAAGTCCTTTTCACTTTCAGCAAGCAAGGTTGTATCATCTGCATATTGCAGGGTATTAATGAATCTTCCTTCAATCCTGATGCCATGTTTTTCTTCATATAACCCAGCTTTTTGGATTATTTGCTCAGCATACAGGTTGAATAGGTATGGTGAAAGAATACAACCCTGTTGCACACCTTTCTTTATTTTAAATCATTCAGTGTTTCCATGTTCTGTTTGAACAACTGCCTCTTGGTCCATGTACAGATTTCTCATGAGCACAAGTGTTCTGGAATACTCATATTTTGCAATGTTGTCCATGGAGTATTATGATCCACACATTTGAAAGTCTTTGTGTAGTCCATAAAGCACAGGTAAACATCTTTCTGGTATTCTCTGCTTTCAGCCAAGATCAATCACACATCAGCAATGATATCCCTCGTTCCATGGTCTCATCTGAATCCGGCTTGAACCTCTGGAATTTCTCTGTCAATGTATGCTTGCAGCCATTTCTGTATTACCTTTAGTAAAACTTACTCCCATGGGATATCAAAGATATTGTCTTATGATTTCCATATTCCGTTGGGTCACCTCTCTTTGGAATGGTCACAAATATGGATCTCTTCCATTCAGTCGGCCACATAGTTGTCTTCCAAAATTCTTGGCATAGTTGAGTGAGTGCTTCCTGTGCCACTTCACTTTCTTGAAAGATTTCCATTTTTATTCCATCAATTCCTGGAGCCTTGTTCTTCACCTATTCCTTCAATGCACCTTGAACTGCTTCCTTCAGTATCATTGGGTCTTGATCATGTGCTACCTCTTGAAATGATTGATCATCAACCATTTTCTTTTGGTATATTGACTCTGTGTATTCCTTCCATCTTCTTTTGATGCTTTCTGCATCATTCAATAATTTGTCCAGAGAATCCTTCAGTAATGAAATTGAGGCTTGAATTTTTTTCTTCAGCTTCCCCAGCTTGAGAAATGCTGAACATGCTCTTCCCTTTTGGTTTTCTCACTCCTGATATTTACACATTTCATTGTAATATTTGACTTTCAAACTGTATACTGAGCTGGTTTATATGAAGAAAAATGTGCATCAAAATTATAGGAGGACTCATTAACAACCTGCAATACACAAATGATGCAACCTTGCTTCCTGAAAGGATTTCAGATATTTGCTGATAAAGATCAAAGACCACAGTATAGGTGGCACTTCAGTGTAAAGAAAACAAAACTCATCACTACTGGACCAATAAATAACATGATAAATGGAGAAATGATGGCAGTTGTTACAGACTTCATTTTGCTTGCATCTATAAGCAACACTTTTGGAAGCAGCAGTCATGAAATAATACAATGTCTAGCATTAAGCAAATCTGTTGCACAATGCCACTTTAAAAGTGTTCAAGAGCAAGGATGTGATTTTGAGGACTAAGTTGCACCTGAGTCAAGCCACATGCATATGAAAGTTAGACAGTGAAGAAGGAAGACCATAGAAGAATTGATGCATTTGAGTCATGGTGTAGGGAATAATATTGAAAGTGCAATGGACTGTCAGAACAAAATGAATCTGTGTTGGAAGAAGTATAGTCAGAATTCTCCTTGGAAATTAAGATGGAGAGACTTCATCTCTCATTCTTTGGACATATTATCAGGAGAGACAAGTCCCTTGAGAAGGACATCATGTTTGGTAAAGTGGAGGGTCAGTGAAAAAGAGGAAGACCTCCAATGAAACGGATTGGCAGAATGGCAGTAGCAACGGGCTCAAGCATAACGACTATTGTGTGGATAGAACAGGACTGGGCAGTAGTTCATTCTTTTGTGCAGAATGCTGCCATGATTTGAATCCAACTCTATGACACCCAATAACACCAAAAAATATATAGAGAGAGAGCT
>NW_006408557.1:1891443-1896993 GCF_000296735.1 Chrysochloris asiatica
ATCTTTACGGGAGCAGACTGCCTCATCTTTCTCCCACGGAACAGCTGGTATTTTCGAACTGCTGACCTTGTGGTTCACAGCCCGATTCGTAACCACTACGCTACCAAATATATATATATTTGTTGTTATTAAGTACTGTCGAGTCAGTTCCCACCCACAGAGACCCTGTATAGGATTTCCTAGGAGTGACTGGTGAGCTTGAACTGCCAACCTTGTGGTTCAAACTGACTTTGTAGTCCAGCACATTAATCTACAGTGCATTAGCCTGCAGCACATTAACCCACACCAGGACTTCGTATGTATATATAACTATAGAAGCATTCTGTTTCCTTGAATTATAAATTTCCCTATGACAAATAGAAAGCAAAATTCTGTAGGTTATTTTCTTAACCTATCTTCCAGAGAGCGTGAAGACTTCTGAGAAAGAAGAAAAATGCAGAAGATGTGTATAAATGCCAACAATGTCTAAAATAACCAGTAAACGCAGGAAAATGGCTAACCTCATTCTGCCAAAGGAAGGTTGAATTTGCTAGGGAGAATCAATCATACAAAAATAATGGCTTAGTTTTTCATTTATGGAATGCTCATTCATTTTCAATAAGCCCCCACGTGATTACCTATAGCATTCTACAACTGCCTCAGGATTGTGGATGAACTAGATAGGTTCTCTGTCAGTACATGAAATTCCATCAACAGAATCTCAGTGAGAGCATAATTTGTATAGAATACAGGGGCTTAAAAAGAATTAATGAAACTCAAAGATAATAGGGTTTATCCACCAACTTTATGAACACTGCCCCCTTCCCCATAGAAGTAAAGGATCCTAATGACCAACTCTGTTTATATTCACCAGCAACATGGTATACTTGGTAGGCAGGAAGTTTAGATAATACCTTGAAATTTTTACTCAAATCTTACTGAGGGGAACAAGGAATTTAAATTCATGGAAAAATTCCATTATCTTTCAATTCCATTTACCAACAAATTTTTTATAGCCCTCTTTTAAAAATGAGGCATGACTGCTTTATTTTTGTATTAACACAATTCCTATTTACATTTCAATTGTACTGACTGGGTACAAAACTTAAAGTTCAAATGTCTGGTCCTCCCCTTTCCCTTCCCTGGGATTGTAGTGACAGTTTTGGAAGCTTCTGTGGATCAGGGTAGTGTAAAGGAGGACCCACTTATTTCTTGGTACAACACACTTTGTTCTAGTCTAAGTGGCCCCTCAAGTATAACCAAACTCCCTGACTTTTTAGTGCTTTCCTAAGGGCACAGCATTTTAATAAGGTTCTAAGACTTCATCTGCCTAGATGAGACTGTGGGCAGTATTTGGTCTAATAACACATTTTATTTAGTCCAAAAAGTTTTAGAGTTAGAAAGTTTTAGAAAAATGAGGCATTCTGCTCCCATAAAGATTTACAGCTTTGGAATCTTACTCAGTGTCACTATGAATTGAGAACACAATCACCATCTACTCACTTAATATTTAGTTTTCTCCTCCCTCTTTTTCTTTTTTTGAAAAAAAAAAAAAAAATTAGTTCCTACACCCTCATGTGGGAAAAGCCAGAATGTTGATAATATCCCCTTTAAATAGGACATGGGCTCTCCAGTTCAGCACATTGCCCACTCCTCTCCATGGTATTGCTTCTGGCTTCCATTATCCATTTAACTTTCCTGCACATACACATGCACATTCTCTGTCTGGGGTGTGTCTCTTCCTGAAAGGCTTCTTTTGTAATACCGCCACAGGCCTCTCTGCTCTAGGGCCTACAGATCTTCCTTCACTTATCACCTCTTCTCTCTTGCTCTTCCCAACCAGAGAGAAGCTTTTGTAGTCAAAGAAGGAATACGGGAAAAGCTCATTTCTTCACTCTACTTCTTTCAAACATTTTGTCTGTACCCTTGCCTGATTCTGACAGACTTTTTGATGATAATCTGTTAGTTCCCTAGGGGTTGATGGTTTTGAAATTTTAAGTCCCATAATCAAGATTAGTTTTCTGCATTAGTTCATTAGTTAATGAACATATCTGCATTGGGAGTCCTCCAGACTTCCTCTCTTAACTATTCCTCATTCCCTTGCCCAGCTAAGCTATTCTATATAGACTGTCTTAAAAGGCTTCCCTGCCTTTGAACTTCCTATTGGGTTTGTCTAGGGGGATTCCCACCAGGAAATCAAGAGCAAAGAGAATAACAATTTCGTTCTGGCTGTTTCCATATTATCCTTCCCTTCATTTCTTTTGGGTCACAGGTAGTTACAGTACTCTTCCTGCTAGCCACAGGGAATGACACTAACCCTAGGACCCTTTCCACACCTTTATAAAGTCTCTCCATTAAACATTTTCAAATTAACCAGTTTGAAAGTGCCATCGGTTTCCTGTTGGAACTCTCACTGATGTGATGTAACATCCCATGCATTTGTTTATCTAGAGACATGATTAATAAGATTTATACAGACTTTAAATTTTATCTAAAATAAATTTATTGTTAAAATACAGCATCTAACTTATGAAGTGGTCTAAGTGTTTTCTACAAAGCAGAGTCATTTGTTGTTCAAAGCAGTCAAGAGTAACTGAATACAAGCTTTTCTTTCTTTCTTTCTTTCTAATTCCTACATCACAACTTTTTAGCATACAAGGAAACTTCTGTGCATCAATTTCTAAGAGAACATAATTATATTAAAGCTGATATAGAACATAATAGAAAAGGGATTATTTAAGGTCTCACAGAACCGTGAAAGGATATATTAAAATCAAGATTATCATGACCTTTACTATGTCCTAGAGACAGCTATTCCTTAGGAGCAGATAACAGAACACCTTAACCAGAGTATAAAATTCCACTCAGTATACTTTTTAATGTTTTTTTCAATATTTTCTGAGGTTAGGGCCTCAGCTTGGGAATCCCCAATAAAACAATATAAGAGTATGAGGAACAATCAGAAGAGGGGAAATAATACTAAGATGCTTGACTGTCTTATGAATATTGGTTACCCTTGCCTACTACTGTAAATTAGACACTTAAATGGGATAGAAAGGAATGTTGGGAAACATGATTAGAGAAAGCTTGTAAGCCCATCTTCAGCCTATAACTGATTGGAATGACTAAAAGGGGTTCTACAACTTGCCCAATGAAATAGGCATCTTGTAGAGACTTTGCAGTGTAGAGGCCCTTAGGTGGAATCCTGAGCCCCATCCAGAACCTTCTGAGGTGGGACAGTCCCACTAGAAAGGACAAGCAGATCCTCCTGGAACAGTTAGAGTGACAGAAAATACATCTTCAAAGAAAGATCATCAGGAAAAACCCAAAACAAAAATGGCAGTATGGCTGGCTACTACAAGAATAAGCAAGTTGTTTGCCAGGAAGCCGTCAAGGCAAGCAATCAAGTTGCTCAGGACAAATCCCCCTATAAGACTGAAACTCAAAGCAGACATGTAAACTTGCTGATGACCATGTTGGTCTGCTGGTGAGTGGAAGAGGGGAAAGGCAGCAATGAAGAAATGGGCTGAGTTTGACCACATTTCATGGACTCCAGTTGACCTGGAGATAACAGAGAGAAGAGGAAGGGCTGGTTGGTCCAAAGTGTGGTCAGACCAGGGTACACCTGAGCCCATGGAAAAGAACATAGCCACAGAGGGCTAGAGCTGAGAGTGAAGCATCCCGCTGATATGAAGTGAGGGGAACACCCAAGCCTATAGATAGTACCCATTTGACCTAGCCTCTATGGCTTGATAATCAGAACTCAACTTGTTGGTTGGCTGGTTGTTTATGTGCCGTGGAGTTGGTTCCATCTCACAGGGACCCTGTACAGGGTTTCTGAGGCTGTAAATCTTTACAGAAGCAGAAAGTCTCACCTTTCTTCAGGGGAACAACCGGTAGTTTTGAATTGCTGACCTTGCGGTTTGCAGCCCAATATGTAACCACTGTGCTACAGAACTCGACTAGAGAAAGATTAAAAAGCAAAACAAAACAAAAACAATACCCACAATTTTGATACAGGAAAGAGGGTAAAATTGCTACAATTTGATGAACTTGACCTATACTCATGGAGGTAGTAGCTTTAAATACCAACAGAAAGGGAAGGAGTCTTCACATCAAGTATCAATGCTATTCTCTCTGAACACAGGGTAGATAGCGATGGGCAACTTAGACATCAGCTATCCAGAATGGGGGGGCTACAGAGGCAAGAAGTGACTGGCTTACAAGCTTTCAAGAGGGAACCTAGATCCAGAGGGTGTGGAACAAGGTAGAATCTCCACTGAGTAGTATCCGTTCTGTCTAGTCCATTGAAAATACCATAGCTTGGGTCAGGTGTGCCTTAGTCCTCAAACTGACAGTTTCAATCTTTCACACTTTAACGAGGACTTGTGCAGCAGATTTTCCTAATGGAATACATTGATATCTTGACTGCTGCTTCCATGAGTGCTGTTTGTGAATTTGAGCACAAATGAAGTCTTTTATCTTGATTTTCTTTATTGCTCCAATTGTGATGATTTTTATTTTCTTTATAATGATATTACAGCCATACTGAAGGCTGTGATCCTAATCCGTTAATATTTTTATCTTTTGGCTTTTAACAAGCAAGATTGTATCATTTGTATATCACAGGTTATTAATAAGTCTTCAATCCTGATGCCACGTTCTTCATGAAATCCAGTGTCTCTGATTGAATAAATATGGTGAAAGGATACAACCCTGTAATATATCTTTTCTGCTGTTAAACTATTCTGTATCTTTTGTTCTGTTCTAACAATTGTCTTGGAATAATATATGATAGGTGTTTGATCCATGTAGAATAGAAGATTCTAGTAAAGAGAAAGTGACACCCCCACAAAACTACTTTAAAAGTATTGGTTCATTCTGATATTCCTTTGCTTGTTTTCTGTTAGGGTATTTTTTTGTTTTTGTTTTTTGGGGGGGAATTTGTTGTTTGGTTGTTTTTTTTTTTTTTTTCTGAAGTTAGGGCCTCAGTTATTTTAACAAATATTCCAATAGAACTGCCCAATGTTTTGGAATATTTGCTAAATAACTGTGAAAAATGATATTGTTAGAATAAAAGGATTGCCACTATAATGAAATGTATTTTTTAAAAATATTGTAAAATATTAAAAAAAAAAAAAAAAATGGGCATCAGAACTGGAGAATATGATTTCAGAGAGATTTCTGTTGCTTCTGCTCTCTGCTCCCTGGTCCATCTTCTTCCATTTAACTCTGTTTTGCACCATCAACTCATTTGTCTGTAAACTCTTCTCTTCCTGTCATCTGCTTTCCTAAGTCCTTTCTCCAGGGTTTTGTTTTGTTTTTTGCAATTATAACTACTTTTAAAATTTCAACTACACACTTAAATTAATTACTCATTTAAGCATTTTCCCATCTATCTCTTCTGTTTCATGTGGTTTAAATATTTTAGGGCTTCTCAAATTCCTCCTAGAACAAGATAGAATACTTAATTCCTTAAAAAAACAAAAATTAAGGAAACAAGGATGGTCAAATTAACTTATGTGTAGTAAGAGACAATACGTTTATGGAAGTTGTTGTTGTTAGGTGCCA